>NC_141144.1:59986672-60169172 GCF_053477565.2 Lygodium microphyllum | reverse complement strand
TGCTTGGCTATTGCATGAGGCTATATTTTGCATCTTTTACATTTAGAGAACAAATGCATGAAATGAAAGAAGCATTAACATTGGCACAAAAAACTATTTCTGAGCTAACAGACAAGGTTGATAATCTAGAAAACTCTAATTAGTCATTGCAAGAAAAATTATTGTGCTTGAAAGAAATTCCAATAGGATTTAGACAGAGAAAAATACCACTTAAAAATATAATGGATTTGTGTAGTCGAGTGAAGAAAAGGAGACTAAATCTGCAAAGAGATGTGTCTCTAATATTTCAGGTATTAATATTCGAGAGAATGATGAGAGGATTAAGCTTATTAAAGAAACTATGACAAAGAAGGACATTATAAGGATTCTTAAATCACCTGAAAATGTAGACTTGAGAAGCCAAACTCCGAAAGAGTTAGTGAAAGATTTAAAAGGAACAGTTAAACCAAATGAAATAGTGGAGACATGTGACAGTATGGGTATCAGTAGTGGGGTTATCGTGCTCTCTCTAAATTGTGGTTTACAAATCTTAAATGCCATAGAATAAGTGCATTTGTTTTGCCTCGGCCTCTTGCAGTTTCAATTGCTAGGACATCTATGAATCTTAGGATTCCAGATGCTTTTGGGGAGTATATCCATATAGAAGGATCTATGCCCTCTGAAAAACATAAAACAAAGGTCTTTTTTGAATACAACACATTTAATAATATTTGGATTGATCTTAAAAGAGTCTAGATTGCAATGGTCCATTTGTATAAATTTACTTTCCAAGAATGTGGTGGTATTTTGAAGTTCTCACTAAAATTGGATGAAGCACAGATTCAAAAGGGACAAAAGATAGAAAGAGTCAGCATCTGTATCATGAACAGGGCATTGGATTATAGTACTGGTAGGGGGAAAGAACAACAGTTTAAGATACAATCAGAGACGGAGCTTTGGTGGATTGGTGCGGCCCAAGTACCAACTGAAAGTCATGAAATCTTGAAATGGTTCTCTCATACAGGTATTCATGATATTATAAAGTCTCAAAGTGAAGGTGAAATATTGATAACCGATGATGTCGATAGTTTTAATGTTGAATGGCATATGAGTGCTGACTTAAAAAATATAAAATGTATGCTTGGATTAAGTAATGGGACCAATGTAAAATATCCTTTTATTTATTGCATTGAGAGTTTGGGATCCAAAGAATGAAGTACTTTGTGGCCAGCAAGAAGAGCCCTGACTCGTAACTCTATAGATTTGAGCAAGTTCAAAAACATGGATGGCTTGTGGGATCTTATTCTCTCAATCTCTCTAAGGAATGCTCATATTTGTACATTACGTGCAGAGATTAGAATAATTGATAAGTTACTTAGATTGCATCTTGACTATGCATATTCAATAAAACCAATATATTTGTCAGATGACTGCATTGATAAATGTGAGACTTTACTGTCAAAAATGGATTTTCATGGAGGTCAAGTTCACATGAGAAATGATCCAATAGCCTCAGGGGAAATAAGAGAGGTCTTAGCAGATGTCTCTATGGGAGGTGCAAAAGCTAGACGATATCTAGGAAATCATACTGGTAAACAAATGAATGCATTGTGGGAATGCTGAAGAGAGTTTTGTGCAATCACAACAAATGTGGCTAGCACACCACAAATTGCATTCTTATGAATGGAGGTTTGGAGATACCTTGACATATTTTTAAAAATGCTCAGGGAACAAAAGATATCATCTAACTATTCGAAAGAGTACAAACATTTAATTGTGAATCTTGTTTATGCAATTAAGGAAGCTTGGGGAGAAAATAATATTACTTTCTACTTGGTAAGATAGACATGAATTTGAACCTTTTTGCTTTGAAAACAAGGTTTAATGATTTAAACTGATCATTGCTTGTTGGGTTGTCACAACATATTCTTCTTATTCATGGGCCTTATTTTGTGGAAGAGCAAGGGCCCCTAGAGCGACTTACAATAGCCAAGGTATGGAGAAATCTCACTACCAAGCACGTATGCTTTCTTTCAGAGCACTAGACATGGAGGAGGAGTAACAAAAACCAATGCCCTTTAGGAGTTATTCAATTGGTTTTTTCGAAGACAACTTCAAAGATCGAGAACACAACAAATGCGGTGGAATCTAAAATACCAATACTATTTTTAAAATATTATATACATGGCTAGCTTTTAAGAGCCTTTACATCCTCATCCTCCTCAGGCATTTTTCCTCTATAACGTAAAAACTTTATTCTCTTGTATCCAGCTATGGATTTGATATCTGTTTTGTTTGCTGCTAAAACATAAGATGAGTATGCTGGGAAGTATCCAGCCCTAGAGGTAGAGAAGCTGGGACCATAACCAAATATTCGGATGGCTCCTGCCTTTTCCAAAAACATAACTTTGTGCGCATTGTATTGCAAACCAGAGTATCCAAGAATCCTTGTAAGTGCTTTAACATATACAATTGGCCATGAGACCTCCTTTGAGAAAGTGCTATGCAAAACCAACAGAATATTGGGATCAATCTTCGATATGTAATGCCCAAGTGCAACATCCTTTAGGGAACTACCACCAACTCTCGATCCTTTGGCTCTTCCCAAGAAATTATCGTCATATGCAATCTCCAACTGTAAAAGCAACAGTTAGAATGAAAAAATAAAAATATGTATGTGGTTCCACAAAAACAAAAGAATGCATTACCATTTGATTTTCATCACTCTTAAGTTTGCTTGGATTCCATAAGCTAATTGATGTCTCCTTGACATCCTCGAGCTCCTTTACATATTCTGACTCCTCCCTTCCGAAATTGGAGATTCCAAGCTTCTCTTGAAATTGGTCAAATTCTTTGTCAGCAACCTGTAACTCTCTCTCAGCATCTTTAACCTTGCTTAAACATAGGGAAAGAACATTTGATGCATCTATAAACTTATCATCAGACATTTGAGTATCTAATTTAAGTAAGTCCTCCTTGGACTCATTTTCAACATCCACTATGCCTTTTGCATCTATAGATATCTCTGCAATAAGTGCCAAGCAATAATCTTCTCTCAAATTGAAAAGAATTTGGAGATCAGACAATAATATGTACTCCTTGCCTTTAATTGGGAAAGTAGGCAAAGATGGAACGATAAGGAGGAATGTCAAATGGCTTATCAACCTCTATAGTGGTCTCTTCAATTACTGTCTCTACTTTGAATTCAGCAACATCCAGGTCCTTTGCAACTAATGCTTCCATCTGGGTGTCTAGTTGCTCCTCAACATCAACTTCATCTACAATCTCCATAAGAAGGCAACAACTATATAATTTTGAGGTTTCTTTATGCTTTTCATCAGATCTTAGAGGATATTTCACAAGGGAAAATACAATGAATATAGTAGACTTAAGCATAAGTTTGCATTTATTTGGGTATAAACAACATAACTCAGATGCATAAAATCTATCAAGAGAATGATAACCACATTTCTTGGTAAACAAGGACTTCTTAGTGCTTGACCTTCCAACAGGGGTGTGAACATATTTTTTAGACTGGTCAAGGAGATATCTGATAGGTTGTCCTCTGTTGCTTCTGTGGATGACCTCAATAATAGATGGCAGCTGTTTGCCCTACTATGCTTGTAAGAGGCAACATATGATTTTTTAATAGATTTTATGAATGATACTTATATTGGAGCTGCCCATGCACATCGAATTACATTAATGAATAAAGACTTTAGTATGGTTTGCAGACTTAGATATAGGTTTGACAAGGTTTTGAAGCCTCTTCCATCAAACAACTGATCAAAAGGCATTTGAAATCCTCAATGTTCCACCCAGGAGAAAGCAGAAAGAGCCACCAGTACCCAAGATTGAAGAGGTTACCCATTTGTATCCTACAAGGATTGCAAGTGAGCAGGAGGTTGTCTTGGAGGAGAAAAGGAAAGAGGTAATAGAAAATGAAGATATGATCTGGCAGAGAAAGATTTTGTCTCTTGGCCTAGTGAACTGTAAGAGGATGGGCAAAGTGTACGGCCAAATGGTCGTGAATGTTTCTATTAATCGTGAGAAAGAAGACTACCTCAGCATTTCTCTAGAGGATAAGATCCTATTTGAGAAAAAGGATTCTCAACTAACAGATTCAGTAGTTTTTTTTTTGTTTGAGGTAAGGTCTTTTGCTTCTCTTTATTTATAATGAAATTTTCCAAGGGTCGTTATATTGCACTCATTCTCTTATTCATTCTTTACTTTGTATACTGGGAATATGTTGCTTCTCTTAGCATTGATATTGCTAAGGGTATATTTGTTTGTTTTCAAAATCTAATTCAAATATTGCAAGGTTTTTTAAGGACTTCGATAGTGTCACAAACCATCATACTTTTTTTCCATATATTGAAAGGTACTTTCTTCAACATTCTACCTCTTGATGATTTGTCTTTAGGGTTATTTCTCACTTGTGTTTTGGTTTGCAGACGACATTGGAGCCTAATCTATATCGACATTTTTGCAAGAGAGGTCATTTTTATGAATTCTCTTTCAGGGAATCCATGGCCAATCAAAGGTGCATTGTCAATAAACACTCTTTATTTTATCTTTTATTGGATAAAGTTTATAATATTTGCTAATAAGTTAATATGTGTAGTGCTGCTAGACTTGTTACAACCCACTTGGACACCAGCTTTCAAAGCATTGTTGATCCTCAAAGACCTTTCAAGTTTCTGCTTCAAGAGGTCCCATTGCAAAATGACGTACATAGTTGTGGCTGGAGAGTGGCTTCAAATGCTTCGAGGATAATAGATTCAAAGTTACTGAATGTAGAGGGGGTGAATGTAAGTTTCCTATGCTTTATTCTTTTTATAGTAAAAGTCTCTTGCTACTTCAAATAACTTGTGTGCTTTGTTACAGTGCAAAGACTACCTTGAGTCATACATGTGGTGCATGCGGGAGAGGTGTATTGAACTAGTTTTAGATAGGGCAATTACACCGGTGGACCCAAATTCCCCTCTCCTAGCTAAAAATTCCAAAGGACAGGCAACAATGAAGGGCAAAGGCAAGAAAATGGCAACCACCAAGAAAAAGAAGTCTCCATGGTCTAAACAAAAGGGGCCCAAAATGAAGGGCATGCCTAAGGTTTCTTCATTGAAATTTAGTGCATCCCCTCTAAAGCCCAAGGAGAAAAGACTGCCTGAGGTGATTAAGTTATTTGAGCGACCAAAGAAAACACATACTAAGAGGAAACTAGAAATGACGGATGAAAGTATGGAAGATGAAGCAACTTTTCCAAAGAAAGAGGGAAGTCTTAAGGATGGAGAAGTTGTAGATCAAGGAGAAGCTAAAGAACAGCCTGAGGAAGGAGAAGCCAAAGATCAAAGAGAAGTTAAAGAATAGCCTTATAATTATCAGTTTGTCTATTTGTACTGAAGTAACATTCCCCTTGTGTGTACATCTGTAGTGCAATATTCTAACCCAAAATGTAATGATATGTCATTTTGATCTTACGCATGAAAAATGATTTTTTGTTCATAGAATCATAGAGAATTATAAAGCTTGTACCAAGTCTTTCCTATTAAATTGTACTGCAATTTTGTAACTCATGATGTAATGAAATCATTTTGGTCCACAAACGACGATTTGTTATTCAGAGAATCATATCAAAGCTTATACAAATATTTTTTTAAATAGTACTTATCAATGTGTATAATTCCATGTTTTTGGCAGCAATATTTATGAGTAAAAGAAAGATTCAAATTATTTATACATGCATATTTATGGTCCGCCGAAACTCACAACACTAGGAGGCAAACAACTCATACATGATATAGAGCTCTCAGCTCTTTTTCCAATTATAGCACCATTTACCTTGAACTTATATCCAGGAGTAACATTCTCTAGAAACTCCAAGGTGTCCCTTACATCCTTAAGACTTCACTTTGAAGTAATGTTTACCTCCTTTACTTCTTGTACGGTGACTTGCACAATAAGTTTCAATATCTTACAATCAATATCTGAATCTAAAGGAACCCAAGCACCCAATCTAAGTTTGTATCTTTTGTAATCAAAACCTATGATAAGAGATTGTCGAGATATATTATAGGACAAACCCAATGATTGAGGGCACACATTGCACCTTATAAAGTCACCTTTATGGTCAGATTCCTTGACTTTTCAACATAGACCTAAAATTTTGTCCAAATCTTCCTCTGAAAAATTTCTATTTAGCCATGAAACCTTCGTTCGTTGTAAACATACTGTTTTAAAGCAAGCTACAAAAACATGCAAGGGTAAAAATCACGATAAGTGTACTCTTCTCGAGATCCTTTTAGGAGTCATAGCCTTTTGAAAATCTTGAGCAATCTTGAGTTTAAAACTCTCCATTGTTGCTTCATCAAGCATCTCCCAATCCAAAGATGAGAGGCTTGGTAACTGTAGATCTTCAAGGTATCCATACACATGTTCTTGAAGGAACCACATATTGTGCATAATACACAAAAATTCCACTTTCATGAAAAAAACTCGTGGTCTGATCAGCATAAATAATGTATGCAAATTCTTTATGAATGGCACGGAATGTTCCGCTGAGGCTCTCCACAGGTTGCCACTCGAAACTTGTTGATGGAAAGATATCTACAACCAACAATCCATTATTTAGCATATGCTTCAAACAAAACCATATACTCACGTAAACCTTACAACTCAAACTTATAGTGTGCTTGCTGGGAAAAACATTCCCGTGGAGCCAAGTGCATATCTCTAGCTATGTAAACATGTTGTACCAAAGCAAACCAGCCTTGAGACGTGGTTTTGAAGGCAAAGATATGTCCGTTCCAATGATATTTGATATCCCCTTGTTTTGTTTTTTTCACTTTGTGAGAGCCCGTGCAAGATGGTAGCATTGTAACCCAATCATTTATAGTAAATATTTTGGGCTCCTATTCTCCATTTGCACTTTTGCTATACATGGTGCAAGAGTTTATGGAATGAGAAGGATGCACTGTGGACGCCATGTAAAAGACAACGAGTATGCAGACAATGTGCAAAGAAAGAAACCTAAAGAGAGAGGATACAAATTAAAAATACTACGAGTGCCAACAACTTTGAAAATTCTCTCGATTTTCAAAATGGTCTTAATTGACTTAACTTTGTTATGTCTTCGTCAGAAGTTTTGACAACTTTTATTAGTTAATAGGGGCCGTTGGAACTACTAAAACTCGTCAGGGTTTGAAGATTTTGGCTAAATAGGAGGGGAGAACTACAAAATGTACTCTACTATCTCAAAAGTAGAGGAGACAAGAATACCATATTTTTATCCACGTGGCAAAATCTCTTTGGCTCTTTTCTTAATCCATAGATTAACAAAAGTGCCGTTTTTAACGTTTTTCGGCCCTAATGGTGGATTGCATCTTGGGATTCTTTGAGACGATGGAGCTAATTACATCATTCACCATCCCTTCTTGCCTGATTGCTGTAGATTATACCTACTTATCCCTCACCATAGCTGTTGGGGTAAAAGGCCTCCGGGCCTGCCCATGTACACCGTGACCGCCCGTTCTTTATTCATATATAATATGATAGTGCAATAAGGCTGTTAGTTTAGTTGGATGGCACCTACATTGTGTGTGCTCTTCTCTCCCACATCTTCCTCTTCTCCTTCTCCATTGCCATTGCATCCCCCCTTCAACTTGTATCAGAGCTTTGGATCAGAGCTTGATCGTGGACCTTGGCCTGGCATTACTTCAGCTCGGATTGAAGACCTAGAGCTTGGAGCTTCAATGCTAGCCATGGCTTCTTGCCCCCGAGGTAAGATTTCATCTCCCGCCTCTCCCCGGGCCTCATCGGCTCTTTGCAAGTGTTCTTTGGCTTCATTGGGCACCTTGTATGTGCCTATTTGCCCCCTTATCCTTAGCATAACTAGTAGGTCCCACAATAGCAGCTCATGTTTTTTTGCATCTGTTTCAAAATCTTGCTAAAAAATCCCATTTTTTCTCATATCTCGGGCATCAGGAACCCGATTTAGGCAAGGTAAGTGTCTAACTTGGGGTTTTGGCAAGCTCCGGGCGCAATGGTAATGTCAGATCTGCCAAATTATGATAATAGAATTTTCTGTAACAGATCTGAGTTAATTTATAGCAAGAAAATGTCATGCTCTTAGCTTATGTGATGCTCTCGAGGCTTGGTATTTGATGCCCAAATGCTTCGGGGATGTTTGCCCAATGTTTTGAGATGCTTTAGGACTTGGTTTGAGCTTCCATAGATCGATTTATGCAGGGATTTACTGCTGTACATTGTTTAGCAAGGTTTTATCGGGAAAGGCTTATGCATAATGCTCTTTGTTGACATTCGGGTGTCCTGTTGGATGTATTGATGCTTGGTCATCATGATTTATGCCCGAATATGCTATTTGAGAGCTATTGAGCTTTGATTTGGATGCGGACACTTCGTTGTTAGTTGGGATTTATGCTACCCTGATTGACATGTTATTTTACCTCCAGTTTGGTTATGCCTATGGTCTACGGGTGCTCCCGACTACTCGGGATGATATGCTGATGTATTTGGATGATGTGCTAGTTGGGTTGCTTTTGCCCATACAAGTCGGAGAGCAGTTGCTCTTGCTTTGTCTACTATCATGTACTTTACAGAGCCACTTATTTGGATGTTGTTGTACAGATACTTGGGCTTCTCCTGGAGCTTGACCATTGCAGGATCTTATGCCACTTACTGGTCTTGCATTGACTTGGATGCTACTATGTGGTCTGATGTACTGCAAAGTCATGTTTGCCATTATGGTTATGGGCTGATTTCATGGCTGAATATCATATGCTCTTATGACAGATATCTTATGCTTTACCATACTATGGTTGGTTATGTCATGTAGTTGGCTACGACTCTTCTTCATGTGGGAGCTTTTGCATCCTTGGTTGATGCCTTTATGTCCTCCCGTCTGTTGAGGTTTCATGAGCCTTGTAGCATGCTTCTACCACCCACTGATGTACTTGCAGATGATTGTCCTTATGAGCAGGTTTCCTCCGTTGGGATAGCCCTCAACTGCTTGAGCTTCGTGGATGCTATGGATAGCCCTATTCATGATGACTTGGATTCCTTGTCGTCTTCTACAGGTTCTTCTACTTCAGATGTTGTTTGCTTCCATTGTGGGAAGCTTGGGCATGTTCAAAGAAACTGCTTTAGACGGATTAGAGAGTAGCAGAGACAGAGACAGACTCGACATGAGTAGAGAGTCAGAGATACAACAGATGCAGCAAGTATTACCACTCTTACTAGTGGTGAGGTACATGCAGTTACCCATGATGATGCAGTTGAGCATATACTCCTGTCATCTTGTTTCCCTACAGCTTACTTGTTCAGTAATCAGGCCTATGAGTTTGATTGGCTTTTGGACTCTATGGCATCTTGTCATGTTACCCCTCATAGAGCATGGTTATCTTCTTACATGGAGGTTGACAGATGTATTGATTTGGGCCTTGAGCTGTCTTATGCTATTGTTGGTACAGGGGATACACACCTAGCTTTACTTAATGGGACTTCTCTTATACTCAAGGATGTTTTACATGTTCCCATGCTCAATGAGAGCTTGATTTCTGTCAGTTAGTTGCATAATGCAGGATATACTATTTCTCTTCAGGATAGGTCATGGAAGATCAGTCGTGGTTGCTTGGTTTTGGCTAGAGGTTTTGGAGTCAGTTATCATTACCCAATGCATGTCTCTCATGTGGGAGATTCTATGGTTGCAGTTATCCGGATACCACATGCATTGTTATGGCATTATCGCCTAGGCCATATGCACCACAGAGAGATGGAGATATTGTCTCGTTTAGACTCATTGTTGCCTCCTATGTCACTTATAGATCTTGATGCTTGCCCTGATTGTACTCTTGGTCCTTGCAAAGCCCCCTTGGCTTATGGCAATCGTACGAGGCATGCTCCTCTAGATCTTGTCCATTGTGCAGTATATGGACCTATGCCTTCCCAGTCACTTGGTGGAGCATCGTACTTTGTGACCTTTGTTGATCATGCTACTCATCGTGTTTGGGCTTTTCCCTTGGTGCAGATTGAGGATGCTGCAGTTATGCTTGATAGGTTTATGGATTCTGCTGGTAGCAGGTCTAGGTGCTTGCAGATGGATTATGAGAGTCATGCTCTCTCTCCCAGCTTTCAGACCTCTTGTCAGCAGTATGTCATTGATTTCTTGTGCCCACGGTATTATGGGATTGCTCATGGCATGTGCTTGACCTTATAGGCAAAGGTTGCTTCTATACTTACCACAGCTGGGTTGCCTTATGGCTTTTAGGTTGAGGCTCTTATGACAGTAGTCTATTTGGTTAACAGGACGCCGTGCTTGACCTTGGATGGTATTACACCCCATGAGGTATGGAGTAGCATGCAACCCTCCTATGATTACTTGAGGATGTTTGGCTGCTAGGCATATGTATGTATGCCACATGAGCCTATGTCACGTAGATGTATCCTCCTTGGTTATGGAGATGGTGACTTTAAGGCCTACAAATTATGGGATTTGGATGCCTAGCAGGTCACACACAGCCGTCATGCTGTCTTGTATGAGATGCAGACACCTCTCATGCCTCTTGATGAGCATTCAATACGCTTTATGGCTGATTTTACAGTAGCTACAGTGCCATTACAGCAAGTTGTTTATGTTGAAAATGAGACACTTATTGGCCTAGATGACGTAGCTATGCATAGCAGTCAGGGACAGGATGTTGGTGGTCAGTTGCTAGACCCCTTGTAGGCTCATGAGAGCCGTTTTCTTGTAGTTTTGTAGGCTCGACAGCCAGCCATATGTCAGTCTTCCGCTTTGCTAAGGCCGCATGTAGTCTTGAGACCCCGTTGGATGAGTGTCCTGGGATGTTGGCTCTCTTTCAATGATTGACTCTAGAGAGTTTGACTACTCTCCGCTGTCTTGTATGTGCCATGTTGATGTTATGCGCAACTCTGATGCTTTACAGCCGTGCACTGATGAGTTGTGCTTGCTTCATGCGAAGCATTTTTCGATTGCTCCGTTGTATGGAGTTGCGGGATCGCTTATCTCTTGGATGTCATGGACTCGGGGATGCTTAACTCTTCTTCTGTACAGGTTCCTGACACTTCTTGCACAACTCACTTTCTGATTGGGCGTTCGGTGAGATGTCATAATTCCTCACCTTATCTTTTTTTCATTTTCTTTGTTTTCACTCCCTAGCCACATTGGCCTTTTAGTGGGAGGTTGTTGGGGTAAAAGGCCTCTGGGCCTGCTCATGTACACTGTGACCGCCCATTCTTTATTCATATATAATATGATAGTGCAATAAGGCTGTCAGTTTAGTTGGACAACACCTACATTGTGTGTACTCTTCTCTTCCGCATCTTCCTCTTCTCCTTCTCCACTGCCATTGCATCCCCTTCAATAGCCACTACACCACGTGTATAGACACTAGACATCACATATACCTAACACTACCACCTTTTACTTCACAAATGAGATAGTTGATGTATATAGTCACCGTGTTTACAATGGTCTTACCTAGTTTGAGCACACTCGTTCTTTGATGACACTCACCTTCTAGCTCATGTCCATCCTATATTGAGGTGTCCTCCAAATCTTTAAACATAGAGTAGGGGCTCATGCAATACCGGATTAGCATGGATTGGACTTTGCTTCCTTCCAATGTGATTCTAACTCCCCCTCCATACACCTACCTCACATTGAGAGATCCTTGGTTATGAGACAAGATCTCTATAAGCTACACATACAATGCTGCCTACACATATACATGATCACTATTTTAAAAAAACCACAATAGATGGATTTATTGAGAGACTTGTCTTCTTAGACATATACATGATGTTTGAGGTGTGGGCGGCCATTTGTAATCTTAGAGTCTCTTCTCACTAGTTGAAGATCAAGATAGGGAGAGCAATCCACATCCCTAGAGTTGAGTGAATTTGTAGACTGTGCTAGGAGGTCGAGAGTGAGGATCACTACATATGCAAATGTTAAGCCTATAGCACAATATGGGCATGATACCCTTTCAGAGGTGACACATACCTTAGACTAGTGATGGAGTCCCCAAATCTAGTCCATTCCTCAAGATTTAGAGGCTTTACATATCATTACTGTAGTTGAGCACTATGGGGGTAGGGTGAGGACAATCACAACTCACTGGACTCTTTCATACAATGACCTCACACGTATTGCCCCCACACACAAAGGGTTGAGACTCTAAAGAATTGAGATTAGAGCCACATAGTGAATGAGCATAAAGGATATAAAACAAAGAGATTCCACTGGAAAGATTCTTGAGATTTATCAATAGCACGAGTAGCACATGGTATCTTGAGATAATACTAGTCTAGATGCTATTCATACACCGTCTCATTAGGGATATATGATATATTGTACCCATCACTACTAACTCGATGGAGTTAGATAGGTATCCTTGATACATATAGCAACCCATCATTCATGTGCATAGATAGTCCTTTAGTGCTCCATCCACCCACTCCTTTTATCCCTACATTGACATTGTATTGTACATCAATTCACACTATATATTAGATTTTATACATTACATAGTATACATTGACACCTAGTGATTATTATCCATTGTACATGATTCTATCTCATAGGCCGTTTTCAATCTCAATAGATGTGTGTGTGTGTGCGTGCACACACGCACACACACACGCACACACGCACACACGTCCCCCCTTTTTCTAGGCCAATCCAATCCATTCTATTAGACAACACAGTTTGCCAATATAGTAAATACAATTCTTTTGACCAAAAGCAAAAGACCTCCATATCATTGAAATAGATAGTTTCTCTTTCTCTCACAACTCATAGACAATTTAACTTCTTTATTCTTTCAACATCACATCTTTTTGCCACAATTTAACTTTTACGTGCACGTAGGACTAAGTTTTAATACGCAAATTACCACAAATTGCATGTAAGTGAACCTGCTGCTTGAATTTTGCAATTATAATTCTTTGCATGCTTCATATTCATATAATGACTAGAGTATGCTATTTTGAATGACAATAGAACCTAAAATTATTCATAACTTACTTTCCACATTGTCTTCTTCTCGATGTTCCCCACTAAAGGATGACCATTCCTACTTTACCACTTCAAAGCAACTACTATTTTTCAGAACCACTACATTTGGCAATTTGATACTCTTAAACTCTAAGTTGCTCCCTTATTTAATTGTTGACTTGCATTCTTTGACTACCTTTAACTAGATTTGACTTGGCTTTTTTTCCTTTGACTTGCAACTATAATTTCAGGTTAACATGTAATGCATACACTTCTATATACATAAACTTGCATGCATATATACATATATCAAGGGTTTCTCTCAATAGATCTACGACATTGGGTTAAGTGAGATGATGTCTACCAAGGCTATATTACACACACACACACACACACACACACACACACACATAGAGTTACCCAAGTTTCAAACCAAATTAGTTGTATGATAAATCTCTCAATTAATAGTGTACACTCATCAACTAGATTTGCCTAATTGATGGCCAAATTTGTCGAATCTACCAATCGTCCCCTTTGCATGTTTTAAAGCTCAACATTTTTGAGGGTCACATAG
This sequence comes from Lygodium microphyllum, assembly GCF_053477565.2. Taxonomy (NCBI): domain Eukaryota; kingdom Viridiplantae; phylum Streptophyta; class Polypodiopsida; order Schizaeales; family Lygodiaceae; genus Lygodium; species Lygodium microphyllum. The sequence goes on along the minus strand of NC_141144.1, from coordinate 60,155,586 downwards.
TTTTACTCTTTGTATTTCACCATGGGAAGGGGGAAAAACCTTGTTAGCATACATTCAACATTTCACATTCCAAATTTGTATGAATGAAACAAGAAACAAAAAATGCCTCCTCCTTACATTACAAATCTCTTCTTTTGAATGCAAAGAAATGCTACCTAAGCCCTAAATAGAAATCCCAATTGGAAAGAGGAGTCCTGACCCTCTCCAAGGCATGCATATTTTTAGTGAGAAGCTTAGAAGCATGCATTCAAAAGGGTTAACTATAAGTATACTACGAACTTCTCTGGATGATTCGATAAGGAGAACAAGGAGGGCAACTACTTCTTAGTACCATTTTCCAAAGCAATTGAAGGAAACATGAACTTATGGAAGAATACCCTCACATGTAATATGCCCAAGTGCCATATTCTATTTGATGTATGCAAATGCTGCCTGAAATGACATTTAGAGCTGCGTGTAGTTGCATAGAAATCATGACCTCTGTCATCCTAGCCGTACCCTCTCCATATGCTCATCAGACCAGCCAAAAGAGAGCTTTCTAAAAAGTCTAACAGGAAACCAACATGTTGCTTTAGACAGGAACATTCAGTGAAGATAGCTTCAAAAGTCTCCAATACAAATATAAGCTTTCTACTCTCATTTGCTTTGTTTTATTTTTCTGTTTAAAAAAGGTATTTTCAGTGTGAATGAAAAGTTGCTTGCTTGGGAAACCCTAAAATGGCACAATCCTAATCATGCTGATAGTAGCGTTTTGTGACTTGAAGAGCAATAATCAATGTACAAGGATACATAATTCAAAAACCCTAGTTGGACTTGGTTCCTGTGTGGCTTTTTATAAGAATTCTTGATCCATTGCTAATTAGTAATTATAGTGCACAGGATGGGGCCTGTGGTTCCATATCATAGACAGGGCGTAACTGCAATCATGGTTATATGAAACAGATGATGTACAGTGGTTAGGTTTGATGTCATAACAGAAGGTTGCAGGGGTTCAGGTATGACTCTCACGGGGTTTGAAGTAATTGTCACTCTGCAGCCCCTTTCCCAAGGGGACTCCATCCACACCTTCCTAGCAACATCTGCAATGTCCAACGTCCACCAAAACTACAGGTCGTAATCTCACTCCAGTGTGGCTCTTTCTGAGTCCAGGGTATGGGGTGTACTGGGCTCCATGCTGGTAAAAGAGAAAAATGCATATGATGCAATGCTTTATTTGACAATAAAAGCAAAGATATCCAAATGATCTCAGCAAAGATGACAGGCATACCTGTACTGTGAAATCAAAGGTCTGTATTTAGAAGATAAGAACATAATCGTAATCATCTGAATGTGGACTCTCTCCCTGCTCCTCTCCATTTGGGGACGAAGATCCCGCATTCCGAACATTTGCATGAGTCTCAGCAGCATGCTGGAAAGACTTCACAAGCTGTTGCAACTCTTGCTTTCGAGCTGCAAGCTGACTTTCTGAAATTGGCTTTTTTAACCCTAGGTACAGAAAACCAACACCAACTAGGATGATACCAAGGCATACAAGACATACTGTGAAGACCCAGAATGCATAAGGGGCATTCGAATTTCCAGGAATTCCATCAACATTGATACCAAAAAGTCCTGTTATGATTGTTAGTACGAGTCCACACCCTCCAAAGACTGTTAAATTGTGTGTGATCCGTACGCTCTTATCCTGAAATATCACAAACACAATTAAGATATCAAAAATTTCCTGAAAATAGACAGCATTGTTAAGATATCAAGGGCTGTTCCACAAAAATGTACATACTCAGCATCCATTAGAACATTGGCTCTTTATTCAATCGTTAATGTAAGCTGCGAGGAAAGCAGAGCATGGTTTCTCAGCTTCTGTCACCAACAGACCTTTGGCCCTTGCATTGAAATATACAGCTGACAAAAAGAGAGAAAGCAAAAACTATGCAAGACAGAATTGCTATGTGATCTTCCTATTTACTCTGTATGAATTTGATCATGACTAACCATGTTGTAAACGGCTTAAGGCCTGACATTTATTGTTTGAAACCTCCGAATAAGCCTAACGATATGATTTATATGTCTTGAAAGAACCTGTCTACTAATGCAGTCTTCTATAAATTTGATGGCTTCCAACTCTTCTGATGTTGAATAAGACCACTGGATGTTCTCCCCAAGGAAAGAAAACATCACGATAGAACAAAGGAGCTAGAAAATAAGTACGGCCCCCAGGCTGGCTACTCTAAAGTGGCAATGTCTTGTACAAATGGCTGAACAAAAGCCAATCAAGAGGACTGTAGTGCTGGAGGCCTACACTCAAAGAAGGTGCAACCTGTCGCTGTTGTGCTGTCTGTGTGTGGTCCAAATTTACCAAGCCATTTCCCTATCCATAGGGTAAAAGGAGAAACACCCCTTGGCTTCCTCCTAGCCATATGCAGGTCCTTTTCCTATAAGGCAGGCTATGATGTCCTAACTAACTATATCTCGAGTTGTGGGCATTGAAGATCAATCTCAAGGCTCTCCTTGAGATCTCCTGTGGATAAGGGCAGTCCCCATAAACAATGTCTTTGAGTCTCCTCTGCTCTTGCTCTCCCACCAAAGCTCTCAAGTGCAAGCTTCGATCCTTCTCACCTTTCAACTAGTATCAGAGCACGGCTTCCCGACTCTTGAGCTTGGCTCGTGGCATTCTCTTGAGCTCCCGTCACTCCCCGGCTTCCCGAGCTTCTTCCCGGCCTATTGAGGCACCATCACGGCATTGACATTGAGGTATTGCTTCATTATTTCAGAGATTTATCTCAGTTCACAGGTCTAGGTAAACAGGGTTTTCACAGGTTGTGGGCAGCCATAGCTCATATCTCTTGGAGCTTCCTTCACCTGGATCTTGCTTCCAGGCTATCAAGGCTTGCTGAGGCTTGGTGTATGCCTTCTTTGGCCCCCATTTGTATCCCCTTTGGGCCCCATTGTTGACATGTGGGACAGCAGGACCCCCCAGCCAGCTCACGTTTTTTTTTGTGCTTGTTTCAAAACCTGGCCCAAAAATCACTCTTTTTGTCATATCTCGGGCACTCGGAATCCGATTTAGGCAAGGTAAGAGTCTAAGTTGGGGTTTTGGCACGCTCCGGACGCGATGGTGATGTCGGATTTGCCAAATTTTGATGACAGAATATTCTGCAACAGATTTCAGGTCTGAGACAGCATGTATTTGTATGCCTATGGCTTATGTGATGCTTCTACTAATGTCTATTGATATCGAATCACTTGTGGATGTTATGCTTCTTATGTGAGATGCATTTGGAGCTGATTTAGCTCAGCCATTGACTGTTTTGAACAATCTTAGATCTGTCCAAAACAGGGCAGCCACCTGTTACTTCAATTTTATGCTTACAGGTCTTGGCATTTGATGCCCGATTATGCCCAATTGGTGCCTATATATACGAGAATGTATGCCTATGGATTTAAGCTTGGATTGAGCATTGATTTGCTCAGTTTATAGAGGTTATATGCTATTGGAAACTTCAGGGCTGAAGCTATTTATGCTACCGTTGGGTTATTTGGACTATGCCACGTCTTGTTTATGCTCCGGAATGCTTTTGAGCTGAGATTAGAGCTCGATTTGGGTTTGACTGTCACTTCTTTGCAGCTGGCATTTCATCTATGACATGGTTTATGCCTAGGCTACCCAGTACGGGTTATGATGTCTTGGTGAATGCTTTATGCTTTGGCTGTGGATGGCAGTTGTTTGAGCTCATCTTGACATTCATTTGAGTATTCCCTTGAGCAGTTGGACATTGACTTGGATTTTTCCGTTACGACTTGGCTTTTTGCATTACGACCTTGGATGCTATTGAGACATTGTCTTGGTTACCTGTCTTTGGTACTTTGACTTGGTTTGCTTGAGCTGTTGAGCTCGTTTATCCGCCTTTTGAGCCAGTGGGAGCATCTTGTATGCTTGACCGACATTGAGCAGGAGGTTTATGCTATTTGAGCATTTTGCAGATACTTGAGACTTTGGGATCTCTTACACTTATATGTTGCATGGTTCATGAACTGATATCTTGGAATTGCTTTTGACCTGAGCTTGGGCTTTGCACTCTAGTGATCATACACCTACTGGTGTCAAGTCTTGCCAGTGTTATGTATACTTTGCCCTACTGTCCAGGGGGTATGCCTACTCACTGATGGATGCTTTGGTGACATGTTTGGGTGTTTGCTCAGGGTCTTGATGACTGCTTGGTGTTGATTTATGCCTGTTTATGGTTGGTCATGTCTTGGCTGTCATTTCTTGACTTGGTACAATGATTTGGTCAGCAATTGCCTCTCACAGTACCCTGCTGTCATTTGTTACAGCAAGCATATAACTCCGGACTGACATGGATTTTTCATGCTGAAATATTCTGAAATGATGTACTTTCACTAGTACTTGGTGGGCAGCAGCTTTGGTTACACTTTCTCGCCATTTTTCTCTTGATTTTGGTGATTTTTTGGTCATTTTCTGTAGTAAACAGCAAGCAGTTTTAAATTGTCTGCAGTCTTCCACCCTGCATCATGGCGAGTTCGTCCAATGATCATGCTATTTTCAACATCACAAAGCTTAATGGTACGAATTACTCTTATTGGAAGAGCCAGATTTGGCAGGTGTTGGTGCAGAAATCGCAGTTCAAACCATTGAGGTTGAGCGGGCATCCGCTTGCAACTATGCCAGATGACTATGTCTGCTTACTTGAGCCAATTCCATGCTATACTCAAGAACTTGACTTCGCAGGACATCACTTTTGCAGAGAATGTCACTCCTCTTTTCTTGCTTGGTACTCTTAATGAGTCATGGGATGTATTCCGTACTGCATTATGTGCCTCTATTGCTACTTTGAAATTATCTAATGTTGAGAGTGCTCTTCTGTAGGAAGAGATTAACCGTAAGAATTTGGATGCCTCTCGTGTGTCGCATACTATGACAGTTAGAGGCAGGAATGATGGATATGGAAAGCATGGCAGTGGCAGTGGCTGTGGACGGGATTTTCAAAAATCTTGGTCCAAGTCTCATGGGAAGTCACGTAGCAAATCCCGTGGCAGGAATGCAAATGTTACTTGTCACCATTGTGGAAAAAAGGGCCATATTAGGCCACAATGCCATGAACTGCGCAATGAAAGGCGCAAAGATAAGGGGAAAGACAAAGTGCAGGATAAGTCTTCTAATCGCAGCATAGTGCCTGCAAAGTCCAGTGTTAAAATTGAAGAGATCAATGTTATGCAACCTGAGGATGTTGATGATGATTATATCCTTGCAGCTTATTCTAGTGCTTCGCAGATGACAGAGATACACTCTATGTATGCACAGTGTTGGCTCTTGGACTCAGGTGCGTCCTTTTATGTGACACCTTGCCGAGAGTGGTTTCATTCATACCGTACTGTTTCGAGTTCTGTGCGCTTGGGTGATGACAACTCTCTTGATATTGTGGGCATTGGTGATGTTAGGCTGTAGTTTCCTTCTGGCAGCAGTTTTGTTATGCAGGATGTACATCATGTACCTGCTTTGACACGGTATTAAGCGTCAGTTGACCGCCCCCTACACGCCCTCCCCAGAATGGTTTGGCTGAGTGGATGAATAGAACCATCCAGGAGCGTGTACGTAGTATGCTTAGCCACCCAGGCCTACCACACAGCTTTTGGGCTGGGGTAGTTAGTATAGCTGTGCATATCATAAACAGATCACCTTCTAGTGGTTTGGATGCCGAGGAGGTATGGACTGGAAAACCTCCCTCTTATGCGCATCTCCGTGTCTTTGGATGTGAGGCATTTTGCCATGTGCCCAAGGACAAGAGAAGTAAGCTGGATCCTAAGAGTGTCAAATGCATTTTCCTTGGTTATGGGGATGCAGGTGAGATGGGTTACCGTCTCTGGGATCCGCAGGCGCGGAAAGTCATCCGCAGTCATGATGTAGTCTTCCATGAAGACAAGATGCATAGGCAGCCTGAGAGAGTTGCTGAGATCTGCAGAGTCATATTTCAGGAGGAGCCGAGAGCTCCCGCACAGCCAGTTGGACAGCCTACAGATGTAGCAGATGCTCATGGTCAGGGTGTTGGACAGGCAGCTGGGTAGGCAGCAGAGCCTGCCGTGAGACGGTCTTCTAAAGACAGACGTCCACCTGATAGATTTCAGCCCTCGATGCATTATGTCTTGGTTATAGATGCAGGAGAGCCTTTCACTTATGATGAGGCTATGCGCAAGGGTGACAATCACTCATGGTAGAGGGCTATGCAGTCTGAGATAGACTCCTTGCATAAGAATGAGACTTGGGATTTGGTTTCCTTGCCTAAGGGCAAGAAGGCTTTGCCATGCAAGTGGGTGTATAAGCTGAAAAGTACCCTTGGACACCCCAAGCAGGCATACAAGGCTAGATTGGTAGGAAAGGGTTTTAAGTAGGAGCATGGTGTGGACTTTGATGAGGTCTTTTCTCCTGTGGTTAAGATGACCATCCTGCGCTTAGTCTTGGCTTTGGTTGCTCAGCTTGACTTGGATTTATACCAGATGGATGTCAAGACGGCTTTCTTACATGGGAACTTGCATGATGAGATTTATATGGAGCAGCCTAAGGGCTTTGCAGAACCTTGTAGGGAGCACCTAGTGTGCAAATTGAAGAAAAGTCTTTATGACTTGAAGCAGGCACCTAGGGAGTGGTATCATAAGTTTGATGCCTTTATGCAGTCATAGGGCTACAGCAAGAGTGCAATGGATCCGTGTCTTTATAGAAGAAAGCCCGTAATGGTTCTGTATTGATTTTGGTACTCTATGTGGATAATATGCTGATAGTAGGGAAAGCTCATGATGAGCTAGATGCTCTTAAGGCTCAGCTCAAGAAGAGCTTTGAGATGAAAGATCTGGGACAAGCCGCTCACATACTTGGTATGCGCATTAGACGCGATAGGCATCAGGGACTCCTCTACTTGTCATAGAGGGAGTACATTTATAAAGTCCTTGAGCGCTTCCGCATGCAGGACATTAAGCCTATTGGTTTTCCATTGCCTTCTTATGTGAAGGTATCACAGGCTGATTGTCCGCAGACAGATGAGCAGAGGGCCGAGATGGCCAAGATTCCCTATGCATCCGCAGTGGGCAGTCTTATGTATGCCATGATTGCCACTCATCCAGATATTGCCTTTGCAGTTGGTGTTGTGGTACACTATATGGCTACACCTGGCAAGAAGCATTGGGATACCGTGAAGGATATCATAAGGTACCTGAAGGGCACTGCAGATATGTGCATATGCTATGGCAGCCAGGATACAGGAGTCATGGGATACACTGACTCTAATTATGCATGACATGCACATAGCAGGAAGTTCACTTCCGGCTATATATTCACCTATGCTGGAGGTGCTGTTTCTTGGATGTCCTGGGTGCAGAAATGCACGGCCCTTTCTACTACAGAGATCGAGTATGTTGCAGCCACTGAGGCTTGCAAGGGGGCCATTTGGTTGGGTCGTTTGGTTGCTGACCTTGGTATTGATGCTATCCCTACACTGCATTCAGATTCTATGAGTGCTATTCGGTTAGAGCCAAGAATCCGGTCTTCCATGCAAAGACGAAACACATTGAGGTAAGGTATCACTTCATACGTGGGGTCATTGAGGACAAGTCTGTTGACCTTGTCAAGATCTCGACTGACCAGAATCCTGCAGATCTGCTCAGGAAAAGCCTCTCTACAGAGCGCTTTGCCTTTCTCAGGAGGTTGATGGGCGTGGGATGAGATGACGTCTTTCCTCGTCTTGTTGTACATTTGTACATGTGTACATGTACTGTCTTTTTTTTTTCTCTTTTCACTCCTCACTAGGGCAGATTCACCTTTAAGTGGGAGGTTGTTGGGGGTAAAGGCGCCTCCGCCTAGCCGCCCGTGTATTACTACACTGACAGTCATCGCCACTGCACACTGCAGGTGGCAGGCGCCCGTTACCGTCACTTTATTCTTTATTCTTTTAGTGACAGTTTGAATAAAGGAAGGCTCGATCACATATTGTGACTGTCGGAGTTCCCATTTCTTGTCTCTCTCTTTCTTGCTCTTGCTCTCTCGCCATAGCTCTCGAGTGCAAGCTTCGATCCTTCTCACCTTTCACAAAATGGCAATCGCATGAGGATTTTACTCGAGTTTCTCGTGGGGTTGTGGTGAGATATCTTGGATGCTATATGGGGATTGAGATTACCTCAGAGCAACGATTGTATCTCTTTCTTTTGAGCATTGGACAAAAGCTTCTTTATTGGTGCTTAGCAAGGCTTTCTCTAGCATGTAGTATGACACTTTGTGTTGGGCATTCTCCACATCATGCATTGGCGAGGTGAAGTGCCTTATTAGGAACTTTATTTGGTCAGGAGGAAATGTGAGCTTGGCTAGAGCAAAGGTAACTTGGGATGTCACCGTATAGCCTAGATGTAGAGGAGGATTGGGGATCATAGACCCAAATAGCCAGAGCAAAGCCTTGCTGGCTAAGCTCATTGTTAGGGATCTTCTTCCAGGTTGAGGAGCCTTGGAAGAGACCTCTGGCAGCGAGGCTTTAGTCTACCACACCTACACGTTGAGGACCATGGCAGCTCAACATTCATTGGCTTTTTTAAAGAAATTAGAACTAGAGACTTAGGGAGGACCTTTGAAGTTAGATTTGTAGATGCTGTTATCAAAGCACGGAGATCTGCATCATTTGGCCTTCATCAATTACCATCAACCACAACTAAAAAGAAGAGGATGCAACCTTGTCTGTTCAATCACTATTTGAGATCAGAATCAAGCCGCATTCTTGGATAAAGGACTTATCTATCTTGGGGGAGGTTCTTAATATAGGTTGCCGCCTCAATGGGAAAGCGGTTCACATTTCAAGAGCTACTGCAGTAGATTTAGAGGTTGAGACTATAGGGTCTCAAGTGAGCTAGAGCTATGATCGAGGCTGTGACAAAGAGAGTATCTCCTAATTGGCAGATAAATTATAGGCACTACTCAAACTTGGGTTGTTCTCTTCTCCAAAGAGGACATCCTTCCACCACCCTTTGTGACTAGCAAAGATGGAATATCGATTTTTATGGTTGAGGAGGATGGCCACTTTTAGTAAGAGGTCCTAGACTAGATAGAGTTTACTAGACGTTCCAAAGAGAGGATCAAGTAGTACCACATTGTGAGAGGAATCAATACATTGACCCAAACCTAGTTACCTACTTGTTGGAGTACAATGGGATCCAAGAGAGTGGATGTGGAGAGATCCATTCATTGATAGGCCATGTGATGTGGCCTTCTTCAGCTACACTACTAGGTTGGGAAGGCGGATTCAAATGAGCAAGATCACAACAGAACCAATAGCCACCTCCCATTGGCACAAATAGGTCGTCTCAAACTAGTTATCAGATTTTTTTGAGAAGGCTAGATGATAGCTTTAGGCCTAGGAAGATATTTCTCTCTATGGCTATTAACTCATAGGAGCTTAGTGGTTAGCGCTTGGCTTGACAGCACGGATCCAATGGTATGCATGAGATGCAGTGAGCCAAACAAGACACAAAGACATTGCCTTTGGGATTGTGATAGAGCTCATGAGGCATGGAGAAGAGCCCTCAAGATGATATTCCATATTACACCAATCCATCATGGTCGTGATGTGGGGAACTAGAACTTGGGTCACAAATAGAGGCCCAGCATGTGGCTATGAGGATGGTCAAGGAAGCCTTTCTTTCCTCATCATTGGATAGCATCTAAGCAAGATCCCCACTCTAGATTACTCATTAGCACAGTGGACCCGAGGACACTATCGCTGATGAGAGCTGATTGCCAATATTACGGCCTAGTACATTTAGATTGCAAGGTCCAACCATGCTATAGACCTTCAAGATGTATCCACAGTTGAGACTCTTTTGATGATTTGGACAAAGGTCATCCACACTCTCTGTAGTAGATGGGAAAGGATGCAAGGCAAATTTGAGAGGATGAGGAGGAGAGAGGCCCTTATGCAGACTTGGGACTTCTGCTCTTTTTCCATAATATCCCTTAGCTGGTCTAGCATTATATGGCCAACCAAATTGGTTGTTCACATGAAAATTGTATTTGTGATGTATCCAACTACTCTTTATAAAGATGCTTGTACTTTGGGCTTTACCTCAAGGGGGTTTTCGCCAAGGTGTTATTAATAAGATTTACTTTTCTTAGTGTACCTATGCGTGCACATGTGTGCGTGTGCACTTACACATCCATCATGATGCAATGGAAGCATGAAGCCTTTGTATGCCATACATGTGGAGAAAGACACAAAGAAGTCTAACTCCCATGATTGGAAATTCAAAGATTTTGGTAGCACTACGCAAGTGACACAACTAGGCTTCTCCAACACCTATCCAAGACAAGGGGGTGAGTTGCTCCATGCAAAGAGATCCCCAAAGCATCATAGATGAGATTCTCTCCAAGATGAGAGGTAGATTCAAGAGAGGAGGTGGCACATTGATATCAATATCCACCCATGATGAAGCCTTCAACATTGACTTGCCTTCCACCAATGCCTCCACTGTTGGTCGCTCCTTGACATCCATGTCTCACTCCAAAAGACAAAAGGTAAAGGTTAGAGCCACATGGACAACTAGAGAGGAGGGTTTCAATGGCATAAGTTATGAAGAACACTCTGTCTACAAATCAATTGAATTCTCGGATCCTTGGATCACAGCAGCTGCCCTGCTTACCACACCTCAACCTGCTTTGCCTGCACTCTCTCCTCGCTTCCTAGCCATGGACACTTCCTCAGCCTCCTCATCCACCCTTGCAGCCTTCGTAAGATTCCTTGCATAGACAACCTCCATCTCCCCTTCCCCCTCACAACCCCAACAAGCAGACTAGCGGCAATACCCTATGCCAACAGACAAGGAAGCATCCGCACCACAGGCACATGGAGCTAGTGTATCGCCTGAGATTGCAATTGGTCCTCCACCATTCCTAGGGGTTCTAGTGCGCCCCCCGCACATACTCGGCCGATGCCTTCCCACCGATCGGCTTCACTCCGGACACAGAGCTGGCACTCAGGGAGAGAGTGACAACCCTAGAAGCAACATCCTTGACTTGCAAAATGGTCGGATTGTTCGCCGATCCACAGTCTTAAGGACTCCATTCAATCAGCTCTTACTGGCACCCCAGCCAGGATCACACGAGTAGTGCCCCTTGGAAAGGGATGCTTTAGACTTTAGTTCAGCTCACTTGAGCAGATGGAGGCAGCGCTCGCTACCAGCTCGCTTGATGTCACGACCTCGGTGGCATACTTCAACAAATGGATCGAGGGTTGGGACTATTCATTGCTTGGAGATGGCATTGCCATCACCATCTCTTTTCCTCGCCATGATGCGTATTTTATGCCATGCCTTTCCGAGATTGGCAGTGCATTCAGCCATGTTATTCAAAGGGATAGGACCTTTGCTGACGTAGTCTTAGAAGGCCCACACAAATACCCATCGGTCCGAGTAATAGTTGTAACCGGCCTATTCACTGGAAAGGGCGGTAGTGTACAACCAAAAATACATAAATGCTTTCACCCAATTTACAGTCGTCCACTTTACCTGAACTTAAAGACACATAATCAAGAAGAAAAACAGGAAGCTAGAATGCTCCTGTTGCCACACAGACACCCTGTTGGCCCCTAAGTTAGGCACCCCTTGCGGTATTTCTTTATTTTTAAAAAGAGAGAAATTACAATGGGCTGTCTTTCACTTATTCTGGGTGAAATTTGACAGCATAACAGTACAATTACTGACCCAAAACAAGTTGGCCAGGAGGGGAAACTCTGCCCAAGACTGAAACTTCTGGTTGGAGTGCAGAATTGACCATTTCAGTCTGCTGTAATTACTGGTTCAGACCTGTTCTGAGACCTGTTTTCAACTCATACTGTTCCCTGTACTGTTCAGCCCACTGTAATTATTGGTTCAGACCTGTTCTGAAACCTGTTTTCAGCTCATATTGTTCCCTGCACTGTCCTGCATCATCTCTGCCAAGTGCCCCTTGATTCTGACATCAATTGGGCTCTGAAATAACCTCTGAACAGTCCAAAATCTGTACTGTTTTAGTGCTGTTTCAGACACTTGCTTGGTGAGGTTACCACCCTCACCTGTTCCTGCTTGTGGGCAGCAAACAACTGCTCCTGTTCCTGGAGAAAAGAGGCTCTTGCCTCATGCAAAAACAGCATATTCCACACAGCTGTACCTGAATCAGAAGAAAGGCCCTTGATTCTGCAGCATAACCATATTGTCAGGGAGAGAGAGAGAGAGTGTAGGAAGCAAGCCCAGCCCTCTGTGCATCATAGACAAAGTAGGCCAGCTCTCAAGACCTCTCCATCAGCAACTGTCCTTCTCAAATGAGCCCTTCTAGATCCAAAAAACTGCATGCCAACCCTCTTTAAAGAGGTAAGTGCACAACTTTGTGCCAAGTGGCAGCACTGGAAGATATTTCCCGTTCCAGCCTTCCGGTCTAAAATTCTCCATGCTCGGTGTAGAATTTGACCTCGGCACAGACCAAAGGATTAATCCTCCTGCAAAAACGAAGATAATGATGCGAACAGATTCTGAGGTCCAAAAATAGTAACTCCCTAAATTTTAGGAGTTGCTTTCATTGCATCCCCACAAGTCTTCTGACCATCTTTGCAGATATGGCTACATCCAAATTTGTAATGTAGCTCAACTGAAAGTGAATTTCCACTGATGACCCCACATGGACTAATCTCTTGAAGATTTGTCCATCTTCACTTTGAACTAGTCTCTTCCAAGCTAGTTCTTCAACACACTTGTCCATATACACTTTCACAAGTCTCTTCCAGACTTGTCAATCTACAGTGCCATCAGTCTCTTCCAGACTTGTACTGGACCTTAACTATCCAGTCTTGACTCATTAGACATTCCTGTCTATTTCACATACTGGCCATGCAACTCAGGCGTTTAGATTTCAAGAGGGATCCTTCCAAAAAGAAAAACCAAATAAAATATGTAATAAAGAAATCAACAAAAAGGTAATAATTATCACAGTCTTGTGACATACCTCCCTCTCAAAATCTCAAACGTCCTCGTTTGCATGAATGTCATACATGCTTCCAGCTAACCCAGTGAACTTACACTTGGCAGCACATGTACAACACATACATGCTATCAGTCAACATTGTGAACTAAACACACTGTTAACACATGTATGTTCTAACTGTGAAACATGGCAGACTATCATCATGTGACTCCACATCACTGTTTCCAGATATAGTGGCCGGTACACCACAATAATATCCCCATAGTGGCAGATTCTCATTTGATGACTCCACATCACCCTGACTAGAGATCTAGTGGCTGATACATCAAAATGATATCCCCACTGAGTCAATTCACAAAATACATGCCCGATCGAGTAACCATTGTTACAACATGTATTCAATTCAATAGAAGTAAAAACTATATTCTTGCAAGCAATACTTACTTCTTTAGCACTGAGAAAACCATATGGACACAATAAGTGTTAACCTGTACAAAGTCTGTTTCTGTACATAATTTCTTTCTTGAGCAATTGTCACTTTGACAATCTATTTCAGCTTAGAGATACAAGGAGTCAAGGTAGGTTGCAAGCGAAATGCTTCAAGGTAAAATTCCAACACATTAGGTGACTCTGCAAGTTCACCTTCGTCCATCCACTTAGCATCTATAGCTGGATAGTTCTTGAACTTAACCAAATACCTTCTAGCAACCTTGCCTTTCACTTTCCTTTCCTTGTGTGCCAGTACCTGTTCTGGAACAAGGATTTCATCAAGTTCTTCAACTTCGGGCTGTTCCTCAGCTGGCATATCTTCTGGCACATCACCCACATAGGGTATAAGAAGACTTATATGGAAAGCATTATGAATCTTCCAATTGTCAGGAAATTTCAGCCTATAGCTGACATCACTAATCTTCTCTGTTACTTGAAAAGGCCCATAGTATCGCATACTAAGCTTAGTGAAAAGTCTTTCCTTGCCTTTCCGCTTCTTTAAGCGTGCCTTTTCAAACCCCAACAGTACCCAACCACCAAGTGAAAATATCAATTCACGACGGTGATGATCAACAGCTTTCTTTTGCTTTGCCTGAGTTCTTTCAAGGGCATGCTTAACTTTCTGATACATTTCCCCCATACTCTGCACATATTGATCTGCCTGAAAGATCTTATCCTTTGTATGCAAAATGGGAAGAACCTTTTTACCACTTGCAACAATTTCAAAAGGGGCTTTGCCTGTCGACGAATGCACAGTATTATTGTATGCATACTCGACCAAAGGCAAATACTGCTCCCACTTTGACTTGTGCTCTGACACATAGCACTTAAGCAAATCCAAGACAATAGAATTTGCCTCTTCTGACTGTCCATCAGTCTGTGGATGAAATGACGATGAGAACTTAAGCGTTGTGCCCATGTTCTCAAATATGCCTCTCCAAAATAGACTTGTCATCCGTGGATCACGGTCACTGACAATAGACTGTGGCATACCATGATACTTGAAGACATTGCACATAAACAAACGTGCCATCTGATCTGGTTTTATCTTCTTCCTGACAGGAATGAAATGAGCCTGTTTGCTAAACCTGCAAATAATAGTCCATATCCCATCATTTCCTGTCTGTGTCCTTGGAAGATCAAAGATAAAATCCATAGCTATGCTTTCCCATGGTTTATCTGGAATAGGCAATGGCTGTAAAAGCCCTGGTGCTTTTTTGCCTGTCAAACTTGACCTTCTGGCAAATCAAACACTGCCGCACAAAAGCATCCACGTCTCTTCTCAAAGTAGGCCAATAAAAGAACGTCTCTACTGCTTTGACTGTTGCATCAATACCACGATGCCCTGCATACGGTGGAGAATGACTCTCAGTCATAACTTTCCGTCTCAATGGCATAGTTACACATAGTTTACCATGCATCAACATGAAACCATCCTTGAGAAGATAATGCTCATGATGTTGTTGTCCATTGACAAGCTGATCAAAGATCCTTGCAAAATCTTCATCATCAGCATACTGTTCCTTCATATCATCAAGCTCATGATGATAAGGAATTGACACAACTGAAATTTGTGGCTTCCTTGACAAAGCATCAGCCACAACATTCTTTTTGCCTTCCACATGCACAATCTGAAAATGGAACATTGACAAAAAGTTTGCCCAACGCATATGCTTTTCTAACAGCTTAGTCTGAGTTAAGAAATAACGCAATGTCTGATGATCCGTCTAGACAACAAAATCTGCCCCAAGTAGGTAGTGTTTCCAACAAGAAAGCGCATGAATCACAGCCAACAATTCTTTCTCATAGACCTGCATAGTCTTCTCTGGCCCTCGCAAGATTCTGCTTTCATAAGCCACTACCCGGCCATCTTGCATTAACACTGCACCAATGCTATTGCCACAGGCATCACATTGGACAACAAATGACTTCCTAAGATCTGGCAGAATGATCACTGGACTAGAAGTCATCTTTTCTTTAAGAAGATTAAAAGCTGAAATCTCTTTCTGTGTCCACTGGAAAGTGATTCCTTTCTTCTGTAAAGCATGTAAAGGTGAAGCAATCTCTGCAAAGTTGCGGATGAACCTCCTGTAGTAAGAACACAAACCCAAGAAGCTTCTAACATCATGGACAGTCTTCAAATCTGGCCATGTTCTAATTGCTTCAACCTTAGCAGGATCCATTCGGACACCATCCTTTGACACTATGTGGCCCAGGAACTGGATTTCTTCCAAGAACTCACTCTTCTTGCCATTGATAAGCAACCTATTACTGCAAAGCTCATCAAAGACTGCTTTCAAGTGTTCTCTATGCTCCTGTTCATTCTTTGAAAAGACAATCATGTCATCAAAGAATGTACCAACAAACTGCCTGTATGGACGAAAAATCTTGTCCATCATTCGATTAAATGTAGCAGGAGCATTAGTAAGTCCAAATGGCATTACCAAGAACTCATAGAGACCAAACGTGGTCCTAAATGCACTCTTATGCACATCCTCTTGCTTAATCCTGATCTGATGGTATCCACTCTTCAAATCTATCCTGCTGAAAATTGACGCTCCTTCCAAACGGTCAAGGATGTCGTCAATCCTTGGAATGGGGAACCTGTTCTTGATGGTACTCTTGTTCACCGCACGATAATCTATGCACATGCACCAAGAGCCATCCTTCTTCTGCACTAGGAGCACTGGTGAGCAAAAGGGAGATGAACTTGGCTGAATCAGCCCTTTTTCCAACAGCTCATTCACCTGGCTCAATATCTCTTTCTGTTGGGCTGCACTAACCCTATACGGAGGTCTATTTGGTGGGCTACTGCTTGGCACCAAATCTATCGCATGATCCTCAAATCTCTCTAGTGGCAACTGTGATGGTAATGAGTCAGAAAAACAATCACTGAATTGAGACAAGAAAGCAGACCTCTCTCTATCTAACATAGAAAAGTTTGACTCATCATTATCCTTGACATCACGTGCAAAAATCAAGTACGCAGAAAGATGATTCTTTATTACAGATGTAATGGCAGAAGCCGATACAACAAGTACAGACTCTCCTTTAAGCTTCACATCAAGCACATGAGTCTTTCCCCTATGTTCCAAAGTCAGTGTCTTGTTAAAGGCATCCATGACACCATGCTTTCTGAACATCCATGGCATTCCCAACAAGACATCACAGCCTTCAAGTGGCATGATATAAATTTCTTCTGCATCAACATAAGACTGTATATGAAGACGCAGCTTCCCAAGAATGGGTGTCACAGACTCTGAGTGGCCAGGACATGCCAACCCTGCCTCTGCTGTGTAGCCCATCTTATCTGCTCTGATGCCCAAAGTAGAAGCCAACTCTGGTGAGATAAAGTTTGCCTTAGCTCCAGGATCAAAGAAAATGAGTACATGTTGATCCCTAACTTTACCCCAAGCTCTGCAAAGCTCATTAGCATTCGAGTGTGGCTTGTCTCCTAGCATATCTGGCACTAAACCTGCTGAAGGTTTGGGCTTCTTTCCTTTTCTGTCCTCTTTATCATCATCAGCCGATCTCTTATTCTTGTCCAGACAGTTAGACGCAATATGACCAGTCTGCTCACAGATAAAGCATTTCCTCTCAGCCATTAAAGCCTTTCTCTCTTCAAGAGACTTGAGTACAAAAGGTTTCTTCTGGTCCTTTGACTGCTGTCTAAAGAACTTGGCTGGCTTCTTCTTGAACTGCCAAGATTTACCTGTGCTTTGAGAAATCTGAGAAATTTGTTTACCAAATGGCTTCTTTGCTGAAAAATTTTCAGATTTGTCCTGTTTAATGCTGCCCCCAAAACCACTTGATTGTCCCAACAATAATGCATTTCCTGTGGTAGCATTCTCAATTAACTGAGTCAAAGTGGTGACCTTTGTCTTTGTACAATAATTCCGGAGTTCCTTGGGCAGCCCACAACAATATTTCTCTATCTGCTCGGTCAATGGCACAACCCTGTAAGAAGTGACTGGAAGTAAAACCTCCCAAAACTTCTTGTTATAGTCTTCCAAATCCTTGCATTTAGATGCATCCAAATTGTGCCAAGCTGACATAACATCAATCTCAAATTCATTGGTCAACTAAGCAGAAGCAAATACTTGCTTAAAATAAGTCCAAGTGGCAGGAGCCTGTCCTTGCATCAACAGTGTACTCCACCACTGACTAGCATTGTCCTTAAGAAAAGTGGCAGCTTTCCGAACCTTAGAAGGCTCTGAAAAGTTCCCTCCTGCAAATGCGGCATCAAACTGCTGTAAGAAAGAAAGAGCCTTAGTCCTATCTTCAAATCCTCGAAAGATGTCAAACTGTACAGCTACACCACCTTCCTTATATGGCTTTGGCTTCTCATGAGCCATCAAAGGATCCGTAGGATATGCCTGTAACATGGGAACACTAACAGGTGGCATAGGAGTTGCTGGACCACTGACTACAGGGCTTGTAGACACAATACTTGCTTGCTGATTTTGATAACCAGCCATACCAAAAGTGCCCTGTGGCATGCCAAAACTGCCCTGAACACCCTGAAATCCAAGCTGCATGCCTATATTGCCATACATGGGGTTTGGCATAAAACCTTGTGTACCCCCAAACACCGTTCCTGGTACATAAATCTGGTTTCCAGGCGCATAACCAGCCATACTCTGAAATGCAAATCCACCTCCAAAGTACCCAGGATGTACAGAGGTCGGTGGGAAAACCTGTGGTAAAGCCTGAAAACTGTTTCCCTGTCCATTTAAACCAACATTTGGCTGCTGTAAAGTGGCGAGCTGAACTGGCAATGCCTGTGTAACTAGCGTTTCCGCCACCTGTTCCTGGACAGTTGGAACCAATCTTGGAGTCTCCATTGACTCCGCAAGCTGCCTTGGTGTTTCCACTGAATCTGCAGCATGCTTACCCTTATCTTGGACCTCTACTAGATCCGAAATCTTTGCAAATTGCCCAACTTGCTGTAAAGGAAGGGAAGGCTGCAAAAATGCCAAAAACCTTGGATTCTGCATCACTTGAGTAAACATACTCACAGCAGCAACTAACTGAGTCTTGAAAGTGTCTTCATCCATAGAAGAAGCCGTAAGAACTTGTGGCTCAACCATAACAGGAGGAGTAACAAACTGTGGAGGTCTAGAAGATTCTCCCACCTCATGAACAACAGGGATCTCCTGTGATGAAGATGCTTCCTCTATGGTGTCTTCCTTTCTATCAGCCATAATGCACAATTCTGTGTCTTATACCCAAACAAACCCTGGCTCACTCTTTAGGGAAAAAGTGATTCGATCCCGGCAATGGAACCATGTAACTGGCCTGTTCACTGGAAAGGGCGGTAGTGTACAACCAAAAATACATAAATGCTTTCACCCAATTTACAGTCGTCCACTTTACCTGAACTTAAAGACACATAATCAAGAAGAAAAACAGGAAGCTAGAATGCTCCTGTTGCCACACAGACACCCTGTTGGCCCCTAAGTTAGGCGCCCCTTGCGGTATTTCTTTATTTTTAAAAAGAGAGAAATTACAACGGGCTGTCTTTCACTTATTCTGGGTGAAATTTGACAGCATAACAGTACAATTACTGACCCAAAACAAGTTGGCCAGGAGGGGAAACTCTGCCCAAGACTGAAACTTCTGGTTGGAGTGCAGAATTGACCATTTCAGTCTGCTGTAATTACTGGTTCAGACCTGTTCTGAGACCTGTTTTCAACTCATACTGTTCCCTGTACTGTTCAGCCCACTGTAATTATTGGTTCAGGCCTGTTCTGAAACCTGTTTTCAGCTCATATTGTTCCCTGCACTGTCCTGCATCATCTGTGCCAAGTGCCCCTTGATTTTGACATCAATTGGGCTCTGAAATAACCTCTGAACAGTCCAAAATTTGTACTGTTTTAGTGCTGTTTCAGACACTTGCTTGGTGAGGTTACCACCCTCACCTGTTCCTGCTTGTGGGCAGCAAACAACTGCTCCTGTTCCTGGAGAAAAGAGGCTCTTGCCTCATGCAAAAACAGCATATTCCACACAGCTGTACCTGAATCAGAAGAAAGGCCCTTGATTCTGCAGCATAACCATACTGTCAGGGAGAGAGAGAGAGAGTGTAGAAAGCAAGCCCAGCCCTCTGTGCATCATAGACAAAGTAGGCCAGCTCTCAAGAGCTCTCCATCAGCAACTGTCCTTCTCAAATGAGCCCTTCTAGATCCAAAAAACTGCACGCCAACCCTCTTTAAAGAGGTAAGTGCACAACTTTGTGCCAAGTGGCAGCACTGGAAGATATTTCCCGTTCCAACCTTCCGGTCTAAAATTCTCCATGCTCGGTGTAGAATTTGACCTCGGCACAGACCAGAGGATTAATCCTCGTGCAAAAACGAAGATAATGACGGGAACAGATTCTGAGGTCCAAAAATAGTAACCCCCTAAATTTTAGGAGTTGCTTCCATTGCATCCCCACAAGTCTTCTGACCATCTGTTTCACATACTGGCCATGCAACTCAGGCGTTTAGATTTCAAGAGGGATCCTTCCAAAAAGAAAAACCAAATAAAATATGTAATAAAGAAATCAACAAAAAGGTAATAATTGTCACAGTCTTGTGACAATAGTACCCACAGAGTCTTTGCACTGCCTTCCCTAGACTATCAAGATTCCCTCCATTCACGAGGGCTTTCTTATCCAACCAGTCTTTTATACAGGCCTCCTTGGTTAGTGCTTTGCTTGCAGGATGATTGGACATCTTGCAGTGGAATGCCCCAGGACACGCCGGCGCCAGACCTCCTTCACGGATGAGGGAGGTGGTAGACCCGAGATGCGTAGGAGTGAGGTAGAGCGCCAGAGGCAGCACAAGGCTAGATAGAGGAGGAGACAGCGTTAGCGAAGAGAACGTGCTAACGAGAGTCAAGGGCATGAGGGCCTAGAGCCGAAGAGGCAGACAGAGGGAAGGTGGAGAGCGATTAGGGACCTCAAGCCATTAGTCCATGCGGAGCCACTGCAGCCCCCCAATGCTCCCATGGACACTCCTCTTGATGCCTAAGAGCCAGAGGTCCCACAACCACTGATAGTGGCAGCACTACAGATTGATGTGATACAGCCCATGGAGGCATCGACACCAATAGCTTCTCAGGAGCTACACCAGGCTACAGATATGCCACAATCCCCTAGACCATCGCCTCATCAAGTTGAGCTCCCAGAGCTTAGCCCATCTCAGGTACCTGACACTTAGCAAGCAGGGGAGGCCGTGATGGCCCAAGATAGTGTGATGAGCAAGAGGTAGAGGACTCAACAGGAGATAGAAGTCTCAGATGCCTACTCTGAGGACTTCCCCCAATTACACCCCGCAACAGAGATGGCGGAGAGGACACATGATAGAGTATATACTAGGAGGTAGCAAAGGCAAGTATGGGCTGTAGAGCCACACCAGTCCGAGAGGTTGAGACACACTTCGTGATGATACTCTCATGGAATGTACGAGGCTTCGGAGGTTGTCACTTCAAGTAGGGCCAGAGTCTCATGTGACAGGATTTGCATAGAGCTTTAGTAGGAGGATCGATTGATTTTCTTATGTTATAGGAGCACCATCTTTTAGCAGATAGGATATCTTGATGTTGCAGGTAGCTATTGCCAGGTCAGAGTCACACTTATTGAGCAGCAGCTGTAGGTGTTACCGAGATACAGGCTGGAGTATGCATGTGTTGGGGAGCAGTGGACCCAGTCGGTACAGTTCTGGGGTATTCTGATTCCAAGGAGAGCCATGTGGGTCTCGGTGATTCCACACCACAGGGCCTAAACACTCTAGACAGGGTGTTTGGAGACTCAGAAGAGCTCATGGATCCATTGCACAGGGTCCTCTAGAGGCAAGACAAGTGGCCACACAATACTACACATCCTTGCTAGAATCCACCACTAGACCCCCTGGATATGAGAGAGAAAGAGAGACTGTTTGGCAGAGCAAGCACGGGGTGGTTACAGACAGAATGAGCAAACATCTGATGGCTCATTTTACAGCGGAGTAGTTGGAGGAGGCACTTCGGGCACTACCCTCAGGCAAGTGTCTAGGCGAAGATGGACTAGATAAGTCCTTTGTGAGCTACTGGGATCTTATTAGAACAGGCCTTCACTCAACCTTTTAGGAGATTATGGCATTAGGGACTATGCCAGAGAGACTTTTTGAGGGGGCTGATTCATCTTATCCCCAAAAGAAGTGGAGATAGATTGGAGATCACACAGTGGAGACCGACCACCTTGCTTGGAACTGCCTATAAGATCCTTGCAAATGCGATTAGTCTCAAGCTAGCACCATTGATGTTAAATATTATACACCCCACTCAGACAAGGTTCGTCCAAGAGCGCAGCATCTTGGACAACATTTTCACCTTTTGGGAGACCACAGCTTTGGTTAGATCCAGGAGGCAAGACCTTACTGTACTACTTCTTGACTTTGAGGAGGCATATGATTGCATGGATTGGGAGTTATTGGAGGGCACAATGCTGAGGATAGGCTTTCCAGAGTGGTAGGTCAAGGGAGTAGCGGCTCTCTATTCTTCAGCACACAGCTAGGTCATGACTGGAGGGGCAAGAGGAGATAGATGCAGCATTCATAGATCAGTTAGACAGGGGTGTCCACTAGCTCCCTTCTTGTTTTTATTTGTAGTAGAGGCCATGAGTTCCTTCTTGAGAGACAGATCTATAGGTATCAGAGGCATCATGCTACCCATCCTCGAATTTGAGGAGCTTCTTGATGTGGAGTTTGCTGATGATACATCAATTTACTTGGGTGGGAATGAGGGCAACTTTAATGAACCTTTGTAACAGCCATGAGATATTTTGAAAAGCATTAGGAGCACTAATTAATTGGCACAAATCCTATGGATTTTGGGCATGCAACACTAGACAGCCAGAGTCGCGACCACATGAGGATTTCACATGGGTTCCTCGTAGGACTGTTGTGAGATATCTCGGATGCCATGTGGGGATTGACATTACCTTAGAGCAACAATTGGTACCCCTCTTGAGCATTAGACAAAAGCTTTTGTATTGGAGTTCGGTGAGACTCTCATTGGAGGGAAGAGTAGTGGTTGTCAACCAAGTTCTTCTAGCGACCATGTGGTGCATCGGCTAGGTGAAACGCCTCATTAGGAACTTCATTTGGTCAGGAGGAGATGGAAGTCCAAGCGAAGCGAAGGTGGCTTGGGATGTCATCATACAACCTAGATCCAGAGGAGGATTGGGGATCATAGACCCAGATAGCCAAAGCAAAGCCTTGTTGGTCAAGCTCATTGTTAGAGGTTTGCTTCCAGGTGAGGAGCCCTTGAAGAAACTGCTAATGGGGAGGCTAGAGGACTTGACACCTACGCATGGAGGACCATGGCAGCCCAACATTCACTAGATATTTCAGGAGATTAGCACTAGAGATTTAGGGAGGAGCTTCGAGGTTAGATTTGCAACTGCCATTATTAGAGCATGGAGATCTATATCTGCAAGGCTCCACTAGCTCCCCCCGACTACTACTATTGGAGAGAAGAGGAGGAAACCTCTTCTCTTTAATCATTATTTGAGATTAGAGTTAGGACACACCATTGGGCAGTGTGGACACACTTATCACGAGGGAGATTCTCTTTGCAGGTCGCTACATTAGTGGGGGAACGGTTTGCATTTCAGGAGTTACCACATGAGACTTGAAGGCAGAGACTTCATGGTCCCTTAGGGGAGTCGGGGGTATGATTGAGGTCGTGATGGAGGGGATTTCACTAGATTGGAAAATTGACAAAGCTTCCTCTCAGACTTGGATTGGTCTCTTCTCTAGAGGGGATATCCTTCCAGCAGTCATTGCATCTAGCAGAGACAGGACATTCACTTTCACATTGGGGAGGATGGCCGCCTCTAGTGAGAGGATCTTGACCTTACAGCCCTTAGTGGTGGCTGCTCTAGGTAGAGAATTAGAGAAATGGCACACTTTGAAAGGAAATGGCACATAGACCCAAACCGAACCACTTATCTTATAAAGATGGAGATATTGGGCATACCAAAGGAGGCCTCTACAAAGACTCAATGGGATCCGGGAAAGTGGGTGTGGAGGGATCCCTTCCCTGATCCGCCATGCAACATTCCCTTTTTTGGCTATACCACAAGATTGGGATGGAGGATACAGATGAGCAAGATTAGAGCACAGCCTGTAGCCACCCCTCATAGGCATAGAAAAGGAATCTCAGATGAGTTTTTATATGACTTTTGGAGGCGGCTACAAGACATCCTTCAGGCCCAGGAAGATATCCCTCTTTCTATGGCTTCTAGCCCATAGGAGTTTAGTAGTTGGCACTTGGCTTAGATATGGCAAGGGTCCAGTGGCATGTGTGCGATGTGGTGAGCCAGAGGAGATACAGAGACATTGCCTATGGGACTGTCCCACAGCCCAAGAGATTTGGAGGAGAGCTCTTAGGATAGTATTCCATGGTACAGTGAAGTCCATGGTGGCGACATGGGGGGCTGTAGCTTGGGTCATAGACAGAGGTTCAGCTTGCGGCTATGAGGACACTCAGGGGAGCATTTCTTTTCTCATCATTGGACAACATCTAGGTCTGGCACTTTAGCCCACCGGATTGGTTGTTCACACAACCATTGTATCTTTGATGTACCTAGTTACTCTTCACATAGTTCCTTGTACGTTGTATTTACCTTAGGGATTTTTCTTCGAGGTGTTATTAACAAAATTCTCTTTTCTTGGAAAAAAAAAAGAACACTGTCTATACTAGCTTCTAGTGGGTTGCCAATTGGACAAAGAGAAGGTTGTCACTACACCAGGCGTTCCACATGTCTTGCTGTTGTGTCCACAAACAAGTCCTAGCTGTTTTTCTCATTATTCTTATGGACCTCCACTGACTATGACTCTTATAGTTTCTTCACAATCTCCCACTTGAAAATATCTAGAAACTCTTCAATGAAAGCTAGATCTTCCATTGATGTTCATTCTCTCTGTTCGTGCTTCTTCAATTTTCTCCCAAATAGGTCGATACAAAAATGCAAGTCTTTATTGCTTCTATAGATAGGAGGAACAATTCGTCATACAAGGCCCGCATCAAGATAGCATTGTGCTCTCCAGTTGTTGCAAACATAGAGATTGCATACACCATTATTGAGTGCAATCTCTCCTTCAATGTCCTTACACAAAAGCAATAGAAGAAAATGATGAAGGCAATTGCAAATGTGGGTCCATGTGAGAGATGGACTATTGTCTCATACAACTACATGAGGACAAAGAAGATTGATGAAGAGGAGAAGATAGCTAAGCCCTCGACCCAATTTGGGCTACATGGACCAAATTAGGTAAGCATTGTAATTTGCCTCTTGCTGCTTAAGTTGCATGTATTTAAATTTCATCATTTTACATCAAGCACACACTCTCTCTCTCTCTCTCTCTCTCTCTCTCTCCCTGCCCCCCGGAAAAAAAAACCAAGCATTGTATTGTGCATGTACGTCAGCTCCTCAAATGTGGTACAAATGGTTACCAACAATACATTCAAATGCCATTGCATGGGCTGCTAGCTTGAGCTGGAGTTTCCCCCAATTATATGGACTCCATGTGCAAACCATTGTCTTGACTTGCTCATGGAGAAATTATCGATTTTAAAGATTCTTATATTCAAGTGCAAGCTCCTAGCCCAAGATTGCAAATCAAGTGCATGCGAGAGAAATTGGAATGCCTATTATCTCATTCATACAAAGATTTGTGATCAACTTAGCACATGATAGTTAGAGTGGCTAGTTTATTGCTGCACTAACTTGCGCACGATGTGAGTGATACTCAATATGGGTAGTCTCAATCAGGTAAACCGTAAGAGTCAAGACTTAAGTTCACTTTTGAGTTTTCAGCTTCATATTTGCAATGTGCATGTGCCAAGGCTCTTAAGCTTTTCTAATTCTAAAACTTTTCAAATTTCACTTGTATGTGTAGGTGAATGTTGACACCTTCAAGTTGTAAGTGATACTCTTCGTAGTGTGCATCATGAGGTCAATAAGGGTGAGATGATTTTTGTAGAGCTCTATAAAGCGCTTACGGTATCCAGCACCCTGTTTGCTATGTTTTTTGCAGGTCCTTTGTGTTTGCAGCCATTAAAGACTGGGCAATTGCTCCAAACTGTCGGTGATACTCTTTTCAGCCTAAGGACCTGAAAACACAAGTTTTTCTTGGCATTGGTTGTTGCTGTTTCAGCAATTGCAGAGCATCTAAGGGCCGTTTTTCACCAAAATGCAGTAGTGTGGCTGATTTCTGCTCGTCTGGGCAGCCCAACAACAAAATTCAGCATCTTTCTATGTATGCTTGTTTGTTTTGTAGATGATTCTAATAGGATAGATGGCAAACTGGTATAATTGGCAAGATGGTTTTGATGAGGACAGTGAAGACCAACAAAGCCCACATTGCGACTATAACAATTGATGAGAGCGTTGGGAAGGTCATCAAAATGACAATCATGATTGAGAAGACCACGAGGATCAACGTGAAGAAGACTACAGGTCACATCACTGATCAAACAGAGATCAGCATTCTTACAAGGAACGATGCTCAGAGTGTGCTTCAGATCGTCCCTTCCTCCTCCATCTTCTCTCTCTATTTCTCCAAAGGCTCCTACCAAAGGACCTCGATTGGCCATAATGGCACCCTTTGCGTAGGTGCCTGTTCTTCCTTCATTGCCCTTGGGTCTTGTAAAGTGGAGTGCATCTTAGATACCTTCGATTTATGGGACTTTCTCATCGCCCTAATCCATTGTCCAATGGTAAATCCCATATTGGATCAACTTTTGATTAAGCAACTCTTTGGGATAGATTCAACTCACAAGCCTATTCCTTTCTCTTTATAAGCTGTCATGATTTTGTTATTGTTCATGAACAAGGAATCCACTCCACAATGTAGGTGAGGACAAGGCTTTCTTTTTTGTTGACGACTCCCTAAGTATGATGGACCATATCAACAAAATGGAGGAGATATGGAACGAGCTTGCATTCCTCAAGATTCAAGAAGCTATCAACCAAAGACATGGCTATGATACTCTTGACACACCTTCGGTCTCCAAAATACGATGTTTTCTACACTAGTCTCTTTACCTCTAGAATTCAAGACATCATCATGTGGAGGAGCTTGTGCCGATGAACTTGGAGCAAGATGCTAGACAAAAGGAGAGTGGTATCATCCCATATGATACATTGTCGGGATTGGATCTAGGATCGTTAGTGCCATTTTCTAAAGCGGGGAAGATTCCCTTCATTCAAATACACACGACTCTACAACCAAAGTCTTTTATGTACCAGATTTAGGTTTTAACCTTCCTTTTTGTCGAAGGACTTACACACATGGGGACCCACATGGTCTTCACCCAAGAGGCAATTACCGTGGAGGACCAAACCATTGGGCATCAGCATTGTGGTGGATGGGTAGACAAGAGGGTGGGCTCTACAAGCTTGCAGCCCTAGCAGCCGTGCGTTCTTTAGCTCTTGGGCTACTTTGGCATGCCTCCTATGCGCAGCTGAATTGTGACTCCATTTACAAGCATTGAGGAAGGAAATTGTTGAGGGTCTACCAAATTTCCCTTCCATTACTAATTCATGCCCTAGCTGTTTTAGGGGCAAATAACATCGCCAACCTTTTTCAAAGGCGGCTACTAGACAGGCTTCTACACTATTAGAGTTGGTGCATACTGACTTGTATAGACCTATGAGGATAGTTTCCTTAGGAAATGCCAAACACCTAATGCTTGTGGTTGATGATTTCTCCAAATATATGTGGCCCTATTTGTTGGAGTTTCTTTGAATGAAGGTGTTTGTGGAGAAATAGACTACCTTTTAGGTTCAAGGGGTTTGAGCCAATCTTGGAGGCGAGTTTCATTTCCACTCCTAAACCAACCATCGATGGGGAGCCACCTACAAGGATATCCAACATGTGTGTATAAAGCCCCTCACCTTCCTCCAACTCGTTAGATGACTACACAATTTGCTAATGTGTCTCAATTGTTGGGTGTTTTTTTTTTGCAAGTAAAATGTGGCTGATTATATTACTCAAAAAAGCTGATTACAACGGAATGTTCATGCTCAACAGACAAGTTGGAGCTGATGCAAAGTCACAAATACATCATGTATACAAGCCTCACAAGGAGGTTTGGGGGGGATAGGGGCAAGAAGCCATGGGGGGTGTATCACCAACTGGGGCTGCCTGCCTGCATCACGAAAAACAGGTCCTGGCAGCCCCAAGTGCGCATGAAATGACCACGAAGCTCCTAACAAGCTCTGGACTTGCCCTGCACCTGATCTCATCGGCCGCGGAAGGAGTGGATGATGGAGGTCCAGAGCACTGCTAAGGTCGCCTGTACTGACAGTCTCTCTTCGCTGAAAGTCTCCTAACACCGGGCCTTCCAAATATGCCATCCAGTCAGGCTCCCTATGATCTCCCATACCTCCGAGTGGTCTGCTGTGGGCTCTAGTACCTGTCGGATGGGTAGAGCCTCCAAACCGACCACTGCGCATGATCCTGCCTCGATAATGAATATCGTGTCTTGCATCCCGGCCTCATACAGAAGGTGACAGCCCTGGCTGACTGTCTGCCAACAGAAGGCTCCCTATGAGATACATCCAAGGCTGGGTGCTATACAGCGAAGGATGTGGCAAGCTCCTCTCCACACGAGCTGCGCCTCCTCACATGACCAAAGGCAGTGCTTTGGGGTTTCCAGAGATTGCTGTGTGCAGTGCTTATAACCTCCCTCCTTTTGCATCTGGGCAAGCCAACTTCCCATCGCCAAACCTCCATGTGCCACCAGCCATAAGAAATACGACACCCTCCTCGGCCTCTAGCTATCCCATAGGCGGTGCCAGAAGGACCGTCGAAAAGGCTCCGTGATGCTGTGCTCCGTCTAGTGCCTGCTACGTGACCGAGCCCACTCCATATCCTCCTGCATCAGTACGTGTCTGCCAATCCTGGCAGTGTACTCAAAGAACCTGGGTGGCTTTTTAGCAACCTCCGTGGCCAGCCATATCCACTCTCCTGGATCCCACTCCAGCTCATCAAGTGGTCTGCCCTCCCAGATCCAAAGGCGCCACTCCCTGAGCTCCTCCCAGAAGACATAGATGTCCAATCGCCATGTCTTCCACTAAAGGCCCACCACCCGAATCCTTCTCCACAAGAGGGCGGCTATCCCCTCTATCCTGCTGCTCTTTGTCAAGGGCCAGACGTTCCCCCTTATGCACTGCGAAGAAAGTCCCGTGTGGGGCACCGCCCACTCTTCCTGCCACCTATAGGGGGATGCCTGTTGGTGAGAATCTAGCTGCCCATACCTCCCTAGGCTCTATCGGCTCTCGTATTGGGGGAGCAAGCCACTCCAGAGGTATTGCTGCGTCTATCTCCCTTCTCCTCAACTCCACTCCCCTCTGACAACGTGATGCTCTCTGCAACACCTCCTCTTCCACCATCCTGTACACCTCCCGCCATGTCTTCATGGTACGAGCCGGGCCGGCCTCCCAACCAGCCCACTGGATGTGGGTACACTTGCCGATCTGTGCTCCTTCCCGATCTTTGACGTGGGGGCTCCAGATCATTGGCTGACGGTCTATCTCCTCCTAACAGCCTGGGGGGCTCTGTGTTAGGGCCTTGCGGAGGCCCTGCCACATGCGGAGTAGGCTGCGTAGGAAAGGTGATTTGGGGGGGGGGGGGGGGGGTGATCTGGGCTGACGTGAAAATCCATCTCAAGGATGGCCTCCACTCACCGCCAAGCCTCGGTCTACAGTTCTCTGAAAGCCCTCCTGCAATAAGACCTTCCAGGTCTGGCCGCTAGGTGTGAGGCCGCGGACAACTAGCTTGGCCAAGAGGGCCATACTTTGATATTCTAAGTCTATGATCTCGAGCGCTCTCTCTGACCGATGCCGTATGATGGTCGCCGACGCCACCTTGGCCCTGGAGTCACTGGAACCATCTGACCCTGACCAAAGGAAATTCCACACTAGGCGGCCCATACTGATCCCGAAGGCTGCGTATCTGCTCTCCTGCGGTACGAGGCTGGTGCACCTGGAAGAACTCCCTGCACATTGTGTCCCCCTTCCGCGCCCAGAAAGTTATTGAGATTCAAAAAGAGAACTCTGAGCGCCTGTCCTCTAGGCCAACAATGGCTGCTCACGCGTGCACATCTTGCGCATGGAGGGTGGGATCCCTTGGTACCTCCTGTAACTGTCTCTGCGTGGCTGCAAGGTCCCGCCGGAGTGCTCTCTCCTCCTCCCAGCTTTGCTACTTGGCTTGTATGGCTGCCTCTGGGCAATTCTGCTCGACTCGGCTAGGACCTCTACAACCTCCTCTGGTATCCGGTCCCTCTCGCCCCACTCTATGGTCCAAATCTGCTCTCTGTCTCGTCACCTCCTCCCTCCTATAGATCGAGTCAGGGATCTGATAGGAGCGTGCGTCTAAGGTGGATGCTGGGGGATCAATTGTCACGAGGACCGGGCAATGATCGGACAACGTGGTGCCTGCCAACTGCTCAATCTGGCCTCCACGAGAGCCTCCCCACTCTCCCACATAGAACCTATCCAACCGCTCCAACAAGACTCCTCCAAGCCGCTTGTATCCCTAAGAGAAATCCAACGACCTCTCCCTCCTGTGGAAAGCAGGGTCTCTCCACGTGTCATGTGCTCCTACTGCTAGCAGAAAGACCTCCCATGCCTCTTGCTCCTCCCCAGCCATGCCCTGGTAGTTTCTGCCTCTGCCCTGTTGGTCCTCCAAAGCCTCCAGGTTGTTGAAGTCTCCTCCAACAATCCAGGAGTCCACCTCTGGGAGTCCATCCGCGATCTCTTTCCAGAACCTATTGCATGCCCTAACCTTCGTAGGGGCATAGACATTGAGGACTCCAAGGCACGAGTCCCCAATATCCAGTCTGATCCAAAGAACTCTCCCTGCCATTATCGTCCCGTGGTCTCGTACACAGGCAGTGAGACTCCGGCCAATAGAGGTGCATACGCCTCCACTCTTGCTATGGGCACCTAGCGTGCTCCCAGTAAGTGTGTGAGCTGCCCGGAAGTACCTTCTCTACCCGCTGGGCCTGGGTGGGGGTGAGCTTGTGCTCCTGTAGAAGTAAGATGTCGATCCGTCCGGCAAGGGCAAGCTACAGCTTCTGTCGAACAATCAACTTCCTGGAACCACGTTCCCCATTGTAGTGGAGACTATTCACATTCCAAGATGCAAGGTGTAGCCTCATGGGGTACAAATTATGTTGCAGATTATGTCATGCCGACAGATTGTGGTGAACTGTCATGCTTTGAGGAAGTAATGGACACAGAGGACAGTAAGAAATGACATAAAGCTATGCTGTCAAAGATGGAATCTCTAAAGAAGAATGGTACTAGGGATTTGGTGCATTTGCCGAAAGGGCAGAAAGTTCTACCATACAAATGGGTTTACAAGGTGAAGGTCACTTCTGGTTCCTCGCCAAAGTACAAAGCACGACTTGTTGCAAAAGGTTACAAGCGGAAATATGGGATCGACTTTGATGAGATCTTTTCTCTTGTAGTCAAGATGACTACTTTGCAAACCATATTGGGCTTGGTTGCATGTGAGGATATGAATCTCATATAGATGGATGCAAAGACTGCTTTCTTACATGGTGATCTGGATGAGGACATATATATGCAACAACTAGAAGGTTTTGTGGCTAAGGGGCAAGAAAAGATGGTATGTAAACTTAACAAAAGCTTGTATGGGCTGAAATAGGCACTGTGTGAATGGTATTATAAGTTTGATACATTCATGCAATGTCAAGGATTTAAAAGAACTCAAGTAGATCACTGCTTGTATACCAAGAAGGTAGCAGATGGCAGCTTTATTATACTGGTTTTGTAGGTGGATGATTGGTGGTAGGGATGTTCATGTGTTAAACACATTGAAGCAGAACCTACATAGCAGTTTTGACATGAAGGATCTTGGTAAAGCAAATCACATCCTTGGCATGCATATACTCAGGGATAGATCAAAAGGTCTTCTTTATTTGTCATAGCAGGAGTATGTATCCAAGGTTTTGTAGCGCATACCATTGCCTCCATATGTGAAACTCAGTGTAGAGGACAGTTCTACATCTAATGATGAAAAGGCTGAAATGGATAAGATTTTGTATGCTTCAACTATGGGTAGCTTGATGTATGCGATGGTTGCTACACGTCTTGACATAGCATTTGTGGTGGGTGTGGTTAGCAGATACATGGCACATCTTGGTAGAAAGCATTGGGAAGCAGCGAAAGGTATCATGAGATATCTTAAGGGCACAAAGGATTTGTGCATTTACTTTGGAAAGTAGAAGG
This sequence comes from Lygodium microphyllum, assembly GCF_053477565.2. NCBI lineage: Eukaryota > Viridiplantae > Streptophyta > Polypodiopsida > Schizaeales > Lygodiaceae > Lygodium > Lygodium microphyllum. The sequence goes on along the minus strand of NC_141144.1, from coordinate 60,123,814 downwards.
CATTTGTCGTTGGTTTTATGGATGCACACTATGCTAGTCATATTGATTGCAGAAGTCTACTTTAGCGTATGTATTTATCTTCACAAGGGCAGTAGTTTCTTGGATCTCCATGCTATAGAAGTGTGTTGCATTGTCTACTATAGAGGCAGTAAAAAAGGCTGCCATTGAGGCATGCAAGGAGGCTTTATGGCTTTCACGTTTGGTAGGAGAGCTTGGTATTACTGAAATACTTGTTCTCCATTACGATAGCCAGAGTGCTATCATGCTCGTACGGGCATCTTTCATGCAAAGACAAAGCACATCCAGATGAAGTATCACTTTATCAGGGATGTACTTAACAACAAAAGCATTGAGCTTGTCAAGGTACATACAAATGATTATCCTGTAGATCTTCTCACAAAGGGTCTTCTAGTAGAGTGGTTTGCTCATTGTCGATAGATGATGGGAGTTGGATAGTATATGTACTTCAGCTTTGTACATACTTAGACTTAGCTGATTCTTTTCTCAACATTAGGGCATGCTATCTTTAGGTGGGAGATTGTTGAGAATAAAGGGCCATCGTGCCTTTTATATGTGCTTGGGTGTGAATACATCCTTAGTACTTGTACTTTATATATAACTATCACAAAAAAACCAAAAAGAGGTACACTCATTGTACCCACACATCATGCATCTCACTCTTTACTCCTGCTCACTCTTTCTCTCTTTCTCTTCGCCATTGCCATTGCTGAATATTGAACCTTTACTACGCATTGGCCACCACGCAAGCTTGGAGGTATACATGTATTGAGACACAAAAATACCTTGTGAAAGCGGATAGATTTCCAATCCAAGGAAGAAATGGAGGATGCCTAAGTCGGTCATATTAAACTCTTGGCATAAAATGTCCTGCGAATAGTCCAAGTCTTGTGTGTGGACACCTGTCAAGATAAGATCATTTCTGCAAAGAATGACTAAGACATTGTGGACCATAGTAACATGGGACAGGTTTTGGGACGGGGAGGGGGGCACGAATTGCCTCCCCTTGTTACCATGAGAGGTGGCTCTAACATGGGGATGGAATTGGGACGAGATGGGATTGGGACAAGAAGCAAGAAAATGGCCATCCCCTATTACTATGATGTGGACCATCCAATGGATAGTAGAGGTTGGGGTGGTGGTTTGATCAGCAAAAGAAACTTTGAAGAAAAAAATGTGTTAATATGCTGATACTAAACCCTTAGAGCTTGCTTCAAGATGTAAAGGGCCTTCTTGTAAGTGATAGACATGGTCCTCCTTTCCAGGTACATTGAAGCTTGGAGGTTGATCGACGTAAATCTTCTCATCTAAGACATTGTTCAAGAAGGTGGACTTCATGTCCATTTGATAAATGAACCAATGATGGTGGACTACAAGAGCCAAAACAGACCAAATAGTAGACATGCAAACTGTTAGAGCAAAAGTCTCAAAATAGTCCAACCCTTCCTCTGAGCAAATCCCATGAAAAAAAGCATTGCCTTATACATGTCGTGTTGGGTTTCACTCACACCTACGTTCAGAGAGGAGTGTGGGTGATCAGTAGGACACTAGGGCACTTTTTACTCTCAATACGAGAGGTTTTTTCCCCCAGACTTACTCTTCTTTCGTATGTGCTCATGTTACACACTTACGGGCACTTATCATGTTCGGGTGTGAGCACCCCCTACAACCCTAAGGTTTAAGGGTTGTACTTTGTACTTTCAGCTTACACTCTTTCAGTCTATTGTACTGGGTGTCGTGCTTTACTCTACACACTGTCTACTGCACTCTCAGCTGAGCTTCGATCCTCTCAGCCTCTCACATTTGGTATCGGAGCTGAGTTCAGCTCAGTCCAGCTCTGCCCCATCAGCTGCCTCACCAGCAACGCCTCAGTGGAAGACCGCCAGTGCCCCCTGCAGCAGCTTGACAGCAGTGCCTGACTCCCTCTAGTCCAACGTTGCACCTGTCAGCTCCGCCCCGTGTCACCACTGCCCGGCAAGGCGCCGCCTGCCTGTATAGTGCTCTCCTGCGCCGCCTGTCTGCCTGGGAGCCCACCTCACTGTTCGATGCCCCGCCCTGGTCAGAGCCGCCTGCTGCCTGTGCTGCCTGTGCCCGCCTGCCTGTCTCCAAGCGCTCTTGACAGCCTGCTCCTGGTGTGTATCGCCCATGCCCCTAGCCTGCACCCTGTGCCAGCGCCGTGTGGCTGCCTGTCCACCAGTCCGCCAGTCATCAGCCACTCCACCACCAGAACTGTGACACCCCTGCACGCAGATCTTGCATGCCCCAGCACGCCTCAGCAGCGCCTCGCCACTGTGGCCCAGCGAACCTGCAGTTCAAGCCTGCTGCCTGACAACCAGATCCGGGTAAAAAGGCATGTTTTAATCAATGTTTTATTTCAAATCTTATTCCCAAGAAAGCATTGTGCTTGGGCAGCATATGTCTGCATTTGCAAGTGTCTGGGACACATTTCACACAGAGATTTTGTGAAATTTTGGGGCTTTTGGGCTTTGTGAAGACATTGGCAGATGTATTACCGTCTCAGTCTGAAATAGACTGTTTTTGATAATTTTGGGGGAAGAAATTTTGGGCTTTTTGCTCATACAGCGTTGCTGAACATTGAATGCACCTTGGATTGCATGCACTACAGACAGTTCAAACAGAGTGTACATCAGTGTACTAATTGCAGCAAGCTATTTGCTGTAATTTCTAGAAATTTTGAGATTTCTAGGTTGGTCCAGCTTGGACATTGCTCTTTTGCTTCTTTTGGCATTGATTATCATGGCAAATCAGGGAGGGAATGTATTTACCTATGTATCCAAGGAGGACAGATTGGATGGTAACAACTACTCACTTTGGTCCTTCATGATGAAGAATGTGCTGGTTGCGAAAAATCTTTGGAACTATGTCAGTAGAGAAGAAGTTAGGCTTGGAGTTGTGGCTCTTGCTACTCCTCCAGGAGGACATGGACAATGGGCACCTCAGCCTGTTCAACCTGCTCCACTTCAGCCACTTCCCCAAAGATCAACAACTCAAAAAGCATGGGATACACGGGATGCACAGGCTTTGTCCCTGATTGCATTGGCAGTTCAGCAGTCCATCATCCCTCACATTCGGTCTGTAGCTTCTTCATGAGAAACTTGGCTAACTTTGGAGCAGATATTTGCTGGTAAGAATGAGACCCGCATCTCTTTCTTAAAGAAAGAGCTTGAGAAATTGAAAATGGACGAGGGTGATTCTATGTAGGATCACCTGAACAAAATTCAAGACTTGCGTGAGGAGCTTATGAATGTCGATGAGTACTACTTAGATGCACAGCTCATATCTACTACATTGAGCTTATTACCTCCTTTGTACTTGGCTTTTCATACCGCTCTATACCTCACCATGAGGATTGCCCCACAGCTGATTACTTTTCTTTAGTTAGTCGGTTTGCTTCTAGAGGAGGAGCAAACAAGAAGAAACAGTGGTGTGGATGTCATAGCCTCTGAGCAGGCTTTTATGGCACGACAAAAGGGCAAGGGTAACTAAGTAAAGAATGCTCTGTAGAGCTCTGGGGCTTCAAGCACTTCACAGGGTAATAAAAAACAAGGGGGACACATAGGCCAAGAAGGGCAAATACCATTATTGCAAGAAGCTAGGCCATTACATTACTGAGTGTAGAAAGTGCATCGCCACAAGGAGAAGAAAAAGGAGTCAGGGATGTCTGCTTTGATACTCCTTCCACTGCTATTGAGTCAGCGTCCTTTGTTGCAGACAAGGACTACTGCTTTTACACATGCAGTTATGACTTTTCTTGGGCTGATAGGGCATTTAGCTCTATTAAGGATGCAGACACTTGGTTTTTTGACAATGGTGCTTCTAGGCACATCACATTTTGCAGAGATTTATTTGCTTCTTTTGGTGCAGCTCCATTTGGCAAGTCTGTATAGTGTGCCAACAATGCATCATACCCTATTAGAGGTATTGGGGAGATTATGCTCACAACCATTGATGGCTCTATTCTCCACCTACAGGATGCTTTGTTTGTGCCACGCATAAAGAAGAATTTGCTCTCTATTTCTTCTTTGATACGTTGTGGATTGCAGGTCACCTTTGATGATGACAAATGCATGGTAAGAGATAAGGAACACATGACTTTGGTCTTGACTGGCACTTTATATCATGGATTATATGAGTTGGATGCTCTTTCAGTTGATCAATCAATATACTTAGCATCCACTCTTATTCCTGCTATGTTACATGCAGAGTTATGGCATGCTCGCATGGGGCATGTGAAATGTGGTAGCTTGATGCTCTTACAGTGTACACAGATGCTAGATGGATTATCTCTTTTGGAGAGTCCTCCTGAGCACTTGTGCGAATGAAATATTTTGGGAAAAATGCATCGGTTTTTTATTTCCCGTGATGTTGCTTTTAGAGCCACAACTAGGTTACAGTTAGTGCATTCAGATGTATGTGGCCCTACGCAGACAAAGTCATTAGGTGGATGTTACTATTTTGTGACTTTTATTGATGACTTTACTCGCTTCTGCTAGGTCTCTTCTGTGGTTAGAAGTCAGAAGTGTATGATGCATTTTTGGCTTTTGTAGCACTTTGCTGAGAACCAATCTAGCTGTAAAATAAAGACTCTTTGTTCGGACCAAGAGGGGAAATATATATCCTCTATGCTGAATTCTTTTTTGAAGCAGAAGGGCATTTTTCATCAGTTCACTACTGCTTATACTCCACAAGAGAATGGGGTTGCAGAGAGGAAGAATCAGTCACTCATGGAGATGGCTAGATGTATGCTGAAAGCAAAGAGCTTGCCACATAGTTTTTGGATGGAAGCCGTAATGTGTGCTTGCCATGTTTTAAACAGATGCCCCACCAAAGCATTAAAGAATGTTATGCCTTCTACAAGCTAAAAAGGAATGCAGATGGATCCATTGACAAATATAAGGCAAGGCTTGTAGCTAAGGGCTATGCACAGGAAAAAGGCATTGACTATGAGGAGACATTTGCTCCTACCTCTTGAATGACTACCATCAGGTCTATGGTTGCTTTGCCTGCCCATTATGGATGGACTGTGCATCAGTTAGGTACTAAAACTGCATTTTTACATGGGGAACTTCATGAAGAAGTATATGTATAGCAGCCCATTGGTTTTGCAGTTGAGGGATCCGAACACTTCGTTTGCAAGCTGAAAAAGGCTTTATATGGCTTGAAACAAGCTCCTAGAGTTGGTATGCAAAGATTGATGCCTTTTTACTAAGCCAAAGGTTTGTAAACAGCTCATCTGAGTCTACCTTTACGTATGTAAAGAGGGGAGATCTATGTTGATCATTTGTCTATATGTTGATGACCTTTTGCTTATAGGGACACATGCTGATCAGATTTCAGCATTTAAACAAAATTTGCAGCAAACTTTTGAGATATGAGACTTGGGGTCTTTGCATTATTACTTGGGCATTCAATTCATACATGATGCTAGAGGTATTGGTTTATCACAGTCAAGATACATTGGTAAACTTTTTGAGAAGTTTGGCTTATAGGATTGCAAGCCAGAGTCTGTACACCAATGGAACTTGGATTAAAGCTGTCATTACAAGATGACAATGATTTGTTTGATATACACACATATGCTCCAACACTTGGATGTCTTATTTACCTATGCAACACTAGGCCGGACATACTATTTGCAGTTTCAGCCCTCAGCAGATATATGCATCAACCACTCATGTCACATTGGCAAGCTGTTAAGCATGTCTTTCGTTACCTGCAAGGTACTAGATCTCTTGGATTGCTTTATGCCAAGGGGGGACCATTGTAGTTACATGCGTAAAGTGATTATGATTGGGCTGGTGATTATGATTCATGTCACTCCACTAGTGGCAATTGTTTCTTTCTTGGCTCATCTTGCATATCTTGGCTTAGCAAGAAACAATCCACTGTTGCCACATCGTCGTGTGAAGCTGAATACAAGGCAGCTTTCACTATAACAATTGAATGTGTATGGATTAGACGCTTGCTAGCTGATCTGGATGTGTCTGTTATGGAGCCTACTCCTTTGTTCACTGACAGTAAGAGTGCCATTGCAATGGCACAGAACCTAGTGTTTCATGCACACACGGAACACATTGAGATACATTATCACTTTGTCAGGGAGAGGCTACATGCAGGTGATATCAGCCTTGTATATTGTCCTACCACCAGTAATATGGCAGACATCTTCACCAAAGCTCTTCCTTGTGACAAATTTGAAGCATTTCGCAATGCTTTAAATTTGATCTCCTTTCGTGGCGGATGATCCTTGTACTTTTGATCACTCTTCACTCTAGGGGGGTTTTTTGGGTTTCACTCATGTCTACGCTCATAGAGGAGTGTGGGTGATCAATAGGACACTGGGGCACTTTTTACTCTCGGTACGAGAGGTTTTTTACCCTAGACTTATTCTCATCTGTCGTATGTGCTTATGTTACACACTTACGAGCACTTATCATGTTCGGGTGTGAATACCCCCTACAACCCTAAGGTTTAAGGGTTGTACTTTGTATTTTCAGCTTATACTCTTTCAGTCTATTGTATTGGGTGTCGTGCTTCACTCTACACACTATCTACTGCACTCTCAACTGAGCTTCGATCCTCTAAGCCTCTCACATATCCAAGGTGCCATCAATGAGGTACTTGGTCTTATAGACCCACTTTACACCAATCACCTTTTGCTTGGCTCAAAGCAGAACCAACTCCCAAGTTTAATCACACTTGATGGAAGCTCATTCTACATAGCACGACACCAAACATCCTCTGCAGATCCTCCTCAAACATAGTAGGCTCTCTATCCTCTTAATATCTGGGTCATAAGTCAAACTCTTTAGGAAAAAACACATCGAGGTGCATTACCATTTTTTGAGAGAACATATGCTTGCAAGAGGGATTGAATCAAATAGATTGGGTGCAGAGGAGCTTCAAAAATTTCGAAGCTTGGAGTTGCAGAGATATAGTTGAGTTTGAGGGGAAGTGTTAAGACAGAAAGCTCAACATGTGCCAACATTGATGATAGACTACCTGGTTAGATGGGTCCACACGTTTATACTTAGCATATCGGCGGTCATTATGATTCTTACATGGCCACTAACTAATCACTTATTATGGTTTAGGGATAGGATTTAGACCTATGGGATATGTGTCTAATGGTGTGGTACCCCCAAATATGGTGAATTGTGAAATAGATGATTGAGTGTATATAGTAGAAGAAGATGGAAGTTGTGAAATGGGTGGGAGTAAACATTGTGACTATTGCTTTTGATTGACTGATAATGATGTACCAAAAGTAAAATCATTGGAATGAGCATGTGACGTAGAGGTTTTACTTCACCTTCTGAGGTGTCATCATGGCAGCCTAAATTGATTAGATTTGCAAAGATGACGAAGTAAAGGTGTGCTCTTCTTGATAATGAGATCTCAAGTTCATGTGAACAAAGGCTAAAAGCCTCAAGGACCTTCAAGCATGTGAAGGGGGGCTTAGACTTTTTAATTATCCTTTTTATATAGCTTAAATGTATTAAGTAAATGAAGCTTTTTGAAACTACAATTTTGCTTCAAAATGCTTCAAAATTTGGCCAAGCAAAAAGCAAAGCCCAAGATGGCTAGAATGAAGGAAGCAAAGCCAAACATGGTTGCTTTAATAAATTAGAAAGCTTGTTTTTGTTTTGTTTGTTTGTTTTTTATTTTGGGGGCGGGGGGGGGGGGGGGGCAAGAGGGATGTTATGAGTTTGTCCTACATGTTCGGAAGGCAACAATGCTTTTTGATGACTTGGGAAATGCCTATATAAAGAGGCAGTAGGCTGTGGATAAGGAGGGGGAGAAGATTTATGAGAGAGGTGGATGTTGCAGCAAGATACTCCAACATACAAACAATGTGCTTGGAGTGTTGAGGAAGAAGATCTGAAGGCTACTTCGATTACTCACATTGAAGGCCCACCATCATTCACGTAGGATTTGTGTAGGTGTGGGAGATGCTCGATAGCCAATTTGTGGCAGAAGACAAAGGTGGTGACTTGCATGGGATCGACGTAGCTCCAAAGTTGAGGCATCCCTGATAGATCAATAAGCACTTCTACTTGCCCACATTCTTGGCGTAGTTGGAGAGGATTGCAATGTTGATGCTATTGATTTGCAAGCCATAGGTCAAGAGTGTTGTATACTTGGATGAAGACCATGAGCATGAGGGTGCTATTATTTCCAAGGATGAGAGTCGTTTTGTGTCCATAGTACCTCATGTGATGCCTCTTCCTAAGAGCTTCCCTCCTGGTGTCAGAGACATCCATTTCATTCCTAAGTGACTTTTACATTGGTCCCCCATGCCCTTGTACACCGTGCTCCACTCTATTATGGCCTAAGAGTGTGGTTTTGTATGTAGCCTTGAGCTACCTTGGGTTGTATTTCTATGTTTTATGAGCATTGAACCCTTTGAGCTGCTGATTTGAGTGATTGTGTGATATATTATTTTTGAGATTGGGGTTGTTTGTAGCTGGTACGACAATGCAGAGAACACAATCTATAGAATGGTGAATGATGATGAATCAATGAGAATGAAGATGATACAATCAAGGGGCCTCAAACCTCCATGTCTCTAAGACTAGGGCAAATATATTTGAAGATGATGTTGGAGTGTGTCGCACTTGAGATGGATCCTGAAATGCCACAGCAGCAGTCTGTGAATGTTTGATGATGTCAAATGATGGCGACAGCAGTGGGGCAGCAAAAGGCAAATGTAGCTCACCTAACCATGATGTCAGGACTCTGTGTGGAGGCAGCAGTCTCCACAAACAGCAAGGCAGCCTGCCTGAGGTCAAAACAAATCTGGGGCAGCATTACGACAAACTGCAAATGATAACAACTCATGGATGATGTCTAGATGCTCAGGGCTGTCACAACAGCAAAACATAGTGCGGCTGATGAGGAGGAATGTTAGAGATGAGATGACCTCGGACAGCTGGGTGGCCACAAGACTCAGCAAATGCAGCAACAAAAGATCTGGAACAGGTCGCATGGATTGTACGAAGATGTAGACAGCAGGATAGCCAGATCATGATGAAGCAGCAGGAGTGGAAGGGTCCAAATCAGGTTGCCTGCTTGTGTAGAATTCATGGACAGATGGGCAGCACTCTAAAGATTATCCACAAACTGGTGCTGTCCTCTGGAAGGGGTGCAGGCAGCAGTGAGAGGGTGAGAGTGCTGAAGGCTGACTGGCTGATGTGATAAGGGAATGATCAAGGATTAAGGATTCACTAACACAAACTCATATTTTTGTAGGATGGGTGGTGCATTTGTCCTACTGCCAAAAATAAGCCATTTATTTTTATAAATTTTCATAAATTGATTTTTGGGGCTATTTTAAGGAGACTTAATTAGGGGTTAATGTAGGACGATTATAATTGAGTGCAAACCCTAATATTAGGTGGCTCAATAGATGCTACCATAGTAGTTGATTCTCCGGCACAACTCTTCCACTGAGGTACTTCTTCTTCCATCTTCTACATCGGCATTGTGTTCTCAATACCTCAACACCTTCATCTCCTCCTTTGGTATTGACATCCATGGTTTGAGAGGGGGGTTTCTTTCCCCACATAGTACATGCACCTTTTGGCTTGTCTTCTTTGTGTTTGACTTCAACATCCCTTTCTGCTTTATACCTCTCCATGCATTGAATTTTTATATTGTAACAGGATACTTGGACAAGTAAACAATTCCCCTAGAAGGGTACAGTTCAAAATGAAAAACTGTTGCATAAGCATCCCCTTATTGCATTCCCCTTGGATAGCATTGTGTTTTCTGATTTGGGCATTTGGATAGATGCAACATGCAATTATGGGCATCTTTCCAGCAAAAACCCATGCATTTGTGTAGCATGTTCCCTATAATCTCAACAAGTGGAGCATCACGTGCTTCCATTGCTCACCCTCAAATCTCGAGTGGCAATCTCACTCCTTGCAGCATTTACCCTTGACCTTGCCATGTCTTCTACATTGGCATCCTTGATGGTGGAATTGCACTTTAGTTTCACTTTTATATGAACTAATGAGCTATGTCAAACATGTGTGCACGCGCACATGTGTATGTGTGTGCATGCGTCTGTCCAGTCCTCGCAGTTGTTGCCCACATCTAGGCTGCTCTGTTTTCACTGAGCCTTCTGCCTACCCCCTTCCAACATTGTTCAGCAACTATGTTTTGGTGTCTACATCCCTCTCCTCTACTGGTCGACGTCTCTAGTGGCTGCAGTGTTGTGCCGGACTGCTCGTCGTCCATGGATCTACTGTGTTTTGCAGTTGTCCGCAACCCTTCAGTCCCTGCATTCCTCTCAACATCAGAAGCCTCCTTACTCTGAAGCACCAGTCACCCAACAGTCAGGCGTCTCACTCTGCTGCAACACCACCAACAATCCTACTGTTGTCCCAGTACCACCTGTACAACCAGTCAGGTTGCCACCCAGTTCTGAAGCACTGCCCTGATGCTGCCTTGCTCAGCCCTTTTTGCCACCTCTAATGCTTCTGCAGAACTGTCTGTCCCAGCAAAGTTGCTTCTGCTTCAGCACCACCTGTCGACTTGGAGTGCTGTTGTCTTAAGCTGCAGCACACACACCAAACCTGCCACCATATCCACATCATCCACCCTTTTTCTGTCTTTGTTTATCATAAGCAAAATGCCATCTTCCTTCCACATTTCACAATATGAAATCACCATTGAAAAATTCTCAGGCATTGGCTTTGCAATCTGGAAGAATAGTATCCAACTTGTGAGAAGGGACATGGAAGGTGGTTTCAATAGAAGAATCAGAAGAAGTTCCGGGGAATCCAAGACTCCATCAAAACTGATGGAAATAAATGAGAGCCATTTCATAATCATAGGGTTTGGTCTCGCAAATAATCTTCTTTATCTCTTGATCTCAACATAAAAACCTTGATACTACATTTGGGGAAGATATAAATAACTCAAAGTTATTTTGTCAAATGCAACCTTTTAGTGGTCCCTACAATCCAATAGAAATCCTCAAACAACATATAGATTGTCTGAGCCTTCTTTTCCAATCACTTATCACACTTCAAAGCTGTCTAGATAATGATGATGAGAAGGTTGTACTTCTCAACAATTTGCCCAAGGAAGAAGACTTTTAAGGAGTGTTACCACACTCAAAGTAGGATATCAAAATGGTCCCCATTCTTATGGACAGGAACATCGAGGCAATGACACAAAAATGATCACAAGTGCATTTTCTAGTAAAGATAAAAGCAGGCCACCAAAATGTAGTTTATGCAACAGAATTGATTATATAATTGACCGACGTTACAAGAAGAGAGAAAGAAAGAAAGAAAGTTATATTAACATCTACAAAGGCCAAATCTGCCTATGAGACCAAAATGTTACATCTGAAAAGCCAGGGAATTTCTCATGTCCCAAAATAGCTGTCATCTAATGCTATGACTAACTAAATGGAAAATAAATAGTGAAAAATACATAGCTGATGAGTATAAAATGATGTCTAAGCTAGATACATGTGGAATTGCTCAAGAGGCACTCTCATCCTAAGATATCTCTCATGGGTCTATCTAGCATAGAGAGGTTGCAGTGGCGAGGTAGGGTCTAGTGGTGATGGTGTAGTATCCTTTGTATCTGCAGATGATGCCTCTACAAGGGCATGACCAGATGGGCATGGGTGAGGGCTCTGCATCTCTCCGTGGCTCTTTCTAGGGTGGTCCCCCGTGGTGGGGCTATCGGTTGAGGCTCTGTAGTAGTAGAGGGAGTGGTCGATGCTGTAGAACTCTGTGAGTGCATGCTGGTGTGTGGTTCTGTGTCTCTGCTGCTAGGTCCGTAAGAGGTGCTCTCTGTAGTGGTGTAGCTCTAGTAAGAAGAGACTGATCTGGGAAATCCATAACCCTAGGTAGTGGCTCAAATCCCTCTCTAAACAAACAATGGAAGCACCCTCAGATCTTGTAGTACACTGGGCATCTACATAAGTAGTAGTCCTCAGTCTTTGGCTTGAGTTTTATATTTTGTCATTTTGATTCCTTTTATGAGCATTGAATGATGGCATGTGCCATGGCAGATGCCCTTTTGTATCTTGTTGGAGTACTCAATAGAACATGTTACATGACTCTAGTTTTAACTCTTATATGGCCTTGCAATTGTTTTCTAAACTCTAATCCATGAAACTTTGTGCTTTCCATGATCTATCTTTGGGTTGCACATTTTATATGTGTATATGCTGATTTTATGTATAATTTTATATGTATTTTTTTAATGAACGTACAAAATAATGTATTTCATTCTTAAATATTTTGTGTATGTTTTATATTGTACATATTCACATACTAAATGTATCGTACTACACGTATGAAACTACCGTGCAGGATAACATGGTGAGGACCGGATGGGTTGCCAAAGCAAAGAACAATGGACTCAAAGGGCAGCCCTACCTGACTGAGTATGCAACAGTAAAGGGATCAATGACACCACTGTTCAACATAACTTGTGAGAAAGCATCAGTATTGATAGTGTATATTAGATGAGACATACATAGACCAAATCCCATAATCTGCATAAGTTCTACAACAAAAGACCCATCCGGATAATCAAAGCTCCAGCTGGAGTAGTACCACCTCCTAATTAGAATGCTTGGCATAGTCAATACCCATATGCACATTCAACACATTATGCAAGATGTTTTGACCCTTGATAAGTCCATACTACTGGGGATGCACAATGCCAGGGAGATGCTTGTGGAGGCAGTTGACCAATACTTTGAGAAAATTTTACAACTTGGCCCTGTTAAGGAGATTGGTCTCCAATGTTTGAACATTGACAAAGAGGGCACTTTTGGAATGAATTAACTCTGTCCTTCCATAATGCAGACATAACCCCCATTTCCCAAACCTGTTGACACACGGTGGTCAAGATTTTCACCAAATGAGTGGCATAAGTCTAAAAGAATTCATTGGTGAGGCCATCCCAGCTAGGACTTTTACACATAGGCAAATGCAAAAAGAAATCCATAACCTCATCCTCACAAACCTCTCTCTCCAAGGCGAGGTGGATGTCATCTCTCTCTGTCTCTCATAGGGCATACTCTAGAGAGGCGTGGAAGGACATAACATTAGAGATGTCAAATGGGGGAGCTATAAGACAAAGTACAAGTACACACACAAACTTCTTGTCTACTATAAGATATAAGGCCCCTACCATTGCCTTTTCTAGGACAGATTTGGCCTCCTGAGTTGGGTTCAGCATTCTGTGACCAAAGATGCTCCGGACTCTACCTTCAAGAGATCCATAGATACCAAGATTCACTAACTCAGCCCTGATCGATCAAGGAACATTCAGTGTTATACAGAAAGCTCGCGAGGCTAGGTGACCCCAACCCCCAGCAGTAATCCATGCAAGGGACTCTACTTCCAGAGATCCATAGACACCCAAAGTCACTACCTCAGCCCTGATCGATCAAGGGACACCTGAGTTGCTATCCACAAAGCCATGAAGATATGCAAGGGGCTAGGTGACCTAAACTCCTAGTACTAGCAACAAGTAATCCACACAACTACATGATGATCCATGTCATCATCTCCCAGAGGATGTTCCCAAGGAGCATGACATGTTGAATAGTTTAAGCTAGTAGGAGAGCCACAACCTCCTTGTACACACTAATAGATGCTAGTTGTGCTAGTTTATCTTTTTTAATAACTTAATACAACTTTTCCCTAAGCACAAGCATAAGAACAAAAACTAAATGGATGAAGAGGACCAGCATAAATAATACTGCATTAGTCCATATACTATACAAACTGCCCCCAGATACAATGAGCTGCATCACAAGAGATACTAACTGCAGTGGGATAGCAGGACATTATTACTTGGAGTCTCACCTAGCCCTCAGTCCTTGATCCCTGACTTTATATTTCAAGCAAGGTGGTTACAAGATGTTTATACAAGAACAAGATCGAGATCCCCTGCCTAGTATTGTAACTGGTTCAATTGTCATCCTTTATCCTGAAAGTTGGACTCCCACTGCCACTTCCATGCAGCCACAAACACCCTGAAGCCCATCAAAGTCATGAGTGCATGAGTGCCTGTTGAAATCTGTGTGCATATAGTGTTGCTAAACTTACTAGGTATGTGAATATGAAGTGGACATGTTAACATTCACTGACTTGACCACAACCAAAGTTCAAGTTTCAATGACAGGTCAAAAATGATCCTCCCCTGCTTTTCTAATATTCCAAGTGTCCCATAATTGTTCTGTAAAAGGATAAATCCCCAGTCAAAAGCATATTTTGCTGTGTATAAAAATATTGCAGTGACTTGTAGAGAACATGATATGCCCTCTCCTCTTGGCAAAATCTTGCATCATGATAACCAGTAAAACAGCCCTTCGGCCCATTTAAAAGCAAGAGAGAGGATTCATCCAGCATGATGCATCTACACATACTGCAATCAAATCCATGCCACCCATACGCACCTGTAAAACAGATCGCACTGTATTATGCATAGCATCCTGGACAGTAAATATGCGATCACGAACTGCTTCTTGCTCACTTATCATCTCTCTTGTACCCCTTCGCACAGTTGCCAGAATTTCTTGAGTGGTGCTTCCTTTCAAATGTTGTGATAGTTCAAATATTATTTCTTCTCTGGCATGTAAGGACCACTTGACCCTTATAACCTGTCATGGAGAGCTACAGGCATCATTAATTGTTGAAGAATACCTTTGCCCTTTAGAGCACGTTGAGAGAAAAAGGCTACATGCTGAAGTAAACAGAGAAAGCAATACATGTTCACAGACCACTTTGCAAGTGGACCCACATAGTACAACACATAGCATAAGCCCAGGAATGCCTTTATGAACAGCTGAAAGAATTGGATCTGGTTGCATTTTGTAACTTTTAAAATACGGTATGACACAATCAGTAGGCATGAGTTTTTTTGTAATCTCAAGATCTTAAGCATTATACAGACCGTATAGCAACTGCAAGTAGTGATATACTTGAATGTAATTTAGTCAAGACTATGGTTTCCAATGCTCAGATGTGAGGGAAAAATGCTGTAATTGAGAATGGAACTGAAGGAATAACCCCTAAATTAAATCAATATTGGCTGTGGTATTGCGGGCTCTCCATTGACAAATGTGCTTAAGGTGAGCTAATCGAGGATCTGATATTGGCTCTAGACCAACAACAAGATCCCAAAGTTCTTGAGATTTAAGCACTTGTTGCATGAAGTCCGATCAAGTGGTAAAATTGGACTTGTTAAAATGAGTCTTATCCATGAAGGCATTCTTGGCTGTAGCAACACGAGTGGTAGTATTGTAGGAGGGGAAAGGTGGATACGGTGGTTGAGTGCAGTATACATGGGAATTAATCCTAAAGTGTCCATCATAAATATGAGAAGTGTGCACAATGGATCCAAATGTGGGCATCGATTGCCCAGGCATGGGCATGGTGACTGTATGAGTAGCCCATGGAGGAGAGAGAAATACGTGGAACACATGGAAATCCCTGCATAGGAGCGGCCCATGGAGTGTATGACAACGCATCATAAGCACATGATGGGAATCCCTACCTCTAAAAGGTCAATAAGTGGGGATGTGAGTGTTCGCGGGTAGGGAGTGGGATGCCCATCACATGGAAATCCCTGCATAGGAGCGGCCCATTGAGTGTATGACAACGTATCATAAGCACATGATGGGAATCCCTACCTCTAAAAGGTCAATAAGTGGGGATGTGAGTGTTCGCGGGTAGTGAGGGGGATGCCCATCACAGTCATCCCAGGGTGAAAAGAAGTGCTCACTTATGGGTATGTGGAAGGCACAGTGTTAAAGGGTGGCATTTCCCCTAACGATGTACCAGGATGCAAAGGGATAGTGAAGTGAAGGTAGGTAGAAGATGGTGTGGAGAAAGAGAGTGCTAGGAGTAGAGATAGAGGATCCAACTCCTAGTGTGCTGGATGCAAAGGTGGAGTGTAATCCAAGGTTTTGGAATAAAGAAGATAAATAATCTGTGTGGATTAGAAGAGGGTGGGATGGCAGGGATTTGAGAAGAGTGGTTTACTTGCTCAAATGAAATAGAAGATATACATATACCTGAGGAAGAATGTTTACTTCAAGAGCCCCCTCTATTGAAGTTTACATACTGAAAATGATCCGCATCTTGCGCATCAAAAGGAAAAACAGGAGAGGGTTTTGATTCATATGACTCAAGGGGTTGTATGAGCTTGAAATTGGGTTGGCTGAGGTGAAGAAGATGGATCGCCAACCGTTCCAAATGCCGTATGTCCTCCATGATCAAAGAGGTGGCCAGCCTCACCAACTAGATCAGATGAAGTAGCAAAGCTGGTAGGAGTGGTGTAAGCTCAACTATACATAATGTGCAAGTACTCTTCAAACTCCTCTATTGTGAGACTAAAATCTAGAATAGGAGAAGTAAAAGAAGGTGAAGGTAAAGATGGGGTGTCGTCTTCATTGTCAAGTCCATAATGCCTCCTCATGGCCTCCAATGATGGAGAAGCTTGATGAGACATTGTGTGATCTTGAGAAGGTGTTCGAGACATTATGAATCAGTTATATATTGTTCGTGTATCTTGTACAAAACCAACCCTCCGTAATATATGCAGGATACTCTTTATAAGAGCTTCAACTTTGACACCATGTGAAGATATGCTAGGGTTTGCATTGAGGAAAGGTAGAAATTATGGTCATGACCGAAACACAAAGACCTCAGATAGTGACATGCAAAACCCAAACCCTAAATGCAAAATGCAAAACACAAAAATCAAAACACAAAATGTAAAACGCAAAAAGACAAACACAGATAGAGAAGAAAGAGAACTCTAAAGTGAATGAATTAATATTGTAAATGAACGAAAGTACAAGATGCTCAAGGGCAAAGCTGTCCAATAGTTGGTGGCTCTCGTGGGAGCGGGTTGAGGGAGATGTCAATGTGTATTGCTAATTGGAGATGGATCCCAAGTGCAGTTACCACCAATTGGAGCAAAGTCTGGTGAAGAAAAGTGCTAGAAACACAAAACGAACCTGATGTAGATGATGGAAGCTGATCACCGGCAGCAACAGCAGCAGTCGCTACCTTCTAGTATACATCCATGGGAGTACAAATAGCCTTACACCCTTCAATCTGAAAAGTGGTCAAAAGCTCATATACATACCGCTACTGGGAGATGAAAATCCCCCTCAGAGTCTACCAAATCTCATGACTTAGAAAGAAGTGGAGAAAGTCCATCTTCGTCATCCAGAACATCTCATGTAGTGCCTCCTTTGTATATTTGACTTTTTGGGCATCGTCACCTATCAAAATGAGATCATCAATATAAAGAACAAACAACGTGTGCCCTCTGGCAACTGAGGTGTGGACATACAATGAGGGATCAGCAAAGGAACCCTGACACACTAACTTTACTTGGAGAAACAAGTCTACCTTCTCATCCTAAGCACATAGAGTCTATTTGAGGCCAAAAAGGGTGTTCTTAAACCTATAAACTTTGCCATTACATGAGGAAAAGCTAGGAGGCTGCTCAACATAGATCTCCTCCTTCAAATCTCTATTAAGGAATGCAGTTTTCGCATCAAGATAAATTGGCCATCGCCTATGGCTAGCTAAGGTGAGAATGGCCCTACTAGTATCCATTCGAGTTGTAGGGACAAACGTATCATGGAAATCCACTCCTAGCCACTGAACAAAACCCTTAGCAACAAGTCACGCCTTGTGCTTTTCCACTGCCATCAATATGGTACTTGGTCTTAAAGACCCACTTGACTAAATTATCTTCCTATGAATGGGTTGAGGCACAAGATCCAAAGTATCATTCTACTCAATAGTCTCCAACTCTTGCTCCATGGCCTTCTTCCAATAGTATGACTACAAAGCCTCCTTCACGGAGATGGGCTCCTTGGCCTATATGGCATGAGACATTAAATAATAGTTAGTACAAACAATGTCAGTGGAATGTGTCTAGTTTCTCCAAGATCACCATGGGCCATCCTGCGGCTATCACTCCTTAGACACACCCTCAATCACTGCATCACGAAGTGTATCATGTGCCCAACGAGAAGGAGGCCAATACTAAAATCACATAGCCATTCTATGTCTTCTTAGTAAACAAGCAATGATCATCTTTACCCATCTAAAATCCAAGATTCTGTAAGAATGAGCTGATTTTTGCATTCCATGCCCGTGGGGCTTGTTTCAATTCATACAATGCTTTCTTCAATATGCACACATAAGATGGATATTCAACACGTACATATCCTTTCGGCTGATCCATAGACTTCTTCCATTAAGTTACAATTCAAAAAAGCATTCTTTATATCCATCTAATATAGATTCCAATCTTTGGATGCAGCTAATGCAATGACAGTTTGTACAATTGCCATATTTGCAATAGGACTAAAAGTCTCTTCATAGTTTGGCCCTTGCGGGCTTCTCATTGAAATCTCTAGAACATCCATTGGTGTCAACTCAATGGGTCAATGCAATGGTGAAGCAATCTCCTTCTCCATTGATGGTGGAGTCTCAAGAGACATAGGCTCCAAAGGCATTGGTTCACATGTCCACCTATCACTCGGACGATCTAGAGACTCCATAAACCGAACATCTTGACTTAGGTAGACCTCCCGTTGAACAAGATCATAAAGCATGTATCCCTGTGATTGCGAGCTATAAGCATTATCTTGCTCATCCAAAATCACTTGCATATCACCTTTTCCATAGGGATTGAAGAACTCTCACCAATGAGAATTTGCCTATGCATTAGATGCAGACGGGCAATACCATCTATAGAAGGAATCATGTGGTGGGAAGCACCACTATCCACAATCCACTCACGAGGCTGTGGGGCCATCATCGTTGCATCAATAGCCATTAGTGTCGAATGCTCAATCACCTCCAAATGGAGAAAGACGGCTAATAAGAAGCAACTACCACTTAAGAGTCCTTCATAGATTTCTTCTTCTTGGTATCCTTCTTGTCCTTATCGGGGCTTCTTTCAATGACTTATCTTGCCACAAATGTGACAAGTAGACTCCTTGGCTTTGTCTTGCTTGGTCTTCGCATCCTTCTTGTTGTTGTTTTATTGTTCCCCTTCTATTGAGAAGACTAACCTATCAACGCATTTGTCTTGGGAGTGTTATGTCTGTTCCTCCTTATCCAAGACCATCGGAATCCAGTCTTTTCACTTAAGGGTGCTAGTTTGTCCTAAAGCAAACAAAGCGGAGTAAAATGCACTAAACTAGGGTGGTAAATCTGAAACAAGAGGTATTCCCATGTACTTTGTGGTAACCACCTTCCCTGCACTTTGGACACACATCTACAATTACTAAAACTTATTGACATGCTCTAGCATGGAAGCTGACTTGGATGGGCTTAACGTTCATGTCTGTACCTTCAGAGACATTTGCTTTATCACGGTCATCTGATTGTACAACTCATCCAATTCTAGCCATATCTCCAAAGCAATGGTCAAATGCTTTATTTGGGCTGTCATGGCCGAAGTGCAAGAGAGAAATAGGAACGATCGCATGCGGGCATTCAGTTTGTTTCAATGTGCTTGTACCTTCACCAACTCAGCTTTCTCATTAGCAAAAAACTTGGAGACATCATGCGTTGTAGGACAGCCTATGGCCTCGATTACGAGCTTTGCAAATCATAGAACTCCAAGATGGCAAGCATCATTAGTCACTAGATGTAGTAATTCTCCCCATTGAGCTTCTGATCTTGAGAAAGAGGCAGTAACATAGGGACCTTACAATCCATAGTAGCCTGAAACTCCACGTCAAGCTCAGAAGACATTATTACTTGAATTACTTGCACAAAAACAAGAGCAGCCCCCTTTGGCTCCGAAAACACTAATTGCTAAGGTTTCCACCACTCGTCCGAAACCTTTTCAACCGCCGGAGGCGATGAAAATGCAAAATCTGCACAAAAACTGAAAATGCAGTCTTTTCTCCTTCAAGAAGAGAAGAAACCCACAAAAAAACAGCAACTTCGCTCCGTTCCCACACTTCACAAATCGTTTGAAGCTTGTGTCGATGGACAGCCCACCTGCTTGCCCTTAAATGCTGAAAACACAAACTTTTGTCACACTGAAATCTCCTCTTTAGATCTGCCCACGATCAATCAGCCCTTCAACATTGCTTTGATACCATGTCAGACTGCAGTGTATGCGAAAGTGTATGACTGAACTAAAAGAAAACGAACATGGCGAGAAGAGGGAGAGAGAAAGAGACAACAGAACACAGAAATCTGCAATGAACAAATGTTGAAATGAAGGAAGCAGGTATGTACAACATGCTGTTGAGTGTATCTCCAGTGAGGATCTCGATTCTCTCTCCACCTAAAAAAACCAACTGAAATGACTGGGGCAGGGCAGCGAATATATAGGCCTAAAAATAGGGAAAATTTGGCTAGGTTGGGCTTAGTGTCAAAACTCAAATCTTTCACTACTGGTGCAATGGTCACCATTGCAAGAGCTAGGGATACCAAAATTAGAGTCCATTTTAATTAAATATATTAGGTGAAGTCTAATTAAATCATTAAGTTCATCTCATTGTGGTGATATACCTCCCTCTTGAAACGCCACAAGTGAGCCCAATTAGACATAGCTAAGATCCAACATAGTATATGAAATGACCAATATACATTTTCAACTATTCAAGCATGTCATTTTCACTCCATGCATTACCAATGTACAATTATCCATACATGTTTCCAAGTTACCAAGTATTATTGTTTATATTCCATGTACTACATAGTTATCCAAGATGATAGTCACTACACTAGCATACAACCCATCACACTTGCACAAATCCATGGCTATCAAAATGGTATTCACTACACCAGTAAATAACCAAGCATAACTGAAAAAATGCAAGTGTCTAGTAGATTGATCATAGAAGTACTTGTATGGAACCTCACAAATCTCCAAACAATGTCTAAATACTTGTCCATATCTAAATGAAGTAGAAGCAACACCCCCCGCTTGAACATCAAACAATGCTCTAGATAAGCACTTTCCTAAGCCTAAATAAAGTCAACTTCAATTAAAGAGCATCAAAGTAAAGTTGTTACAAATGAGGTGATTCTAACAAATCATCCTCCTCCATTGATTGCCCATCAAGTGGTACATAGTTTTGAAACTTCACCAAAGTGATATGAAACTTAACCCTTGATCCCCCTCTCCTTACATGCCAATATTAGCTCACGTCCCAAGATTTCATCAAGTACCTCAACCTCTAGTTTCATCTTGTTAGTGATATCCTCAAGCACATCACCATGGAAAGGCCTAAAAAGACTAACATGAAAAGAGTTGTAAATCTTCCGATGATCAGATAGCATTAATATGTAAACCCCTTAATTATCTTTTGTATCACTTGTAAAGGCCCACAGGTCCTCTTATTAAGTTTAGAAAAGACATTCTTTACACTTCATTTTCTTTAATATGGCCTTTTCAAAGCATAGCAAGACCCAACCACCCTTTGTATACCCAAAGCTTTGCGTTGATGGTCAACTATTTTCTTTTTATTTTTCTTCAATCTCTTGGACAACTATCTTTACTTTAGCATAAGTCTCATCTGTAATTTTGATACATTTGTCATGTGAGAGGAAGGACAGATCGAAGCTGAGTTGAGATTACAGTTGACAGTGTAGAGCGTGAGAGCACAACACCCAACGCAATAATTTGAAGTGTAATGTGCTAGTATAAAGTACAACCCTTAAACCTTAGGGTTGTAAGAGGGTGTTTACACCCAAAGAGTGTGAAATACGATAAGTGCCTAAAACTGTGCAACATAGGTACATAAAATTAAAAAAATAAATATGGGAAAAAAAACCTCTCGTACAAAGAGTAAAAAGTGCCCTAGTGTCCTACTAAAGATCACTCACACCCCTCTGTGAGCGTAGGTGTGAGTCAAACCCAACAAACCCCCCTGGAGTGAAGAGTGATCAGGATACAAGGGTCATCCACCAAAGGAGATCAAATTTAAAGCATTGTGAAATGCTTCAAATTTGTCACGAGGAAGAGCTTTGGTGAAGATGTCTGTCACATTACTAGTGGTAGGACAGTAGACAAGGCTGATATCACCTACATATAGCCTCTCTTTGACAAAGTAATAATGCATCTCAATGTGTTTCGTATGTGGATGAAACATTGGGTTTCGTGCCAATGTAATGGTACTCTGATTGTCAGTGAACAAAGGAGTAGGCTCCATGATAGATACATCCAAATCAGCTAACAAGCGTCTAAGCCATACGCATTCAAGTGTGGTAGTGAAAGTTGCATTGTATTCAGCTTCACATGACGATGTGGCAACAATGGATTGTTTCTTGCTAAGCCAAGAGATGCAAGATGAGCCGAGAAAGAAACAATTGCGACTAGTGGAGTGATGAGAAACATAATCACTAGCCCAATCAGAATCACTATAAGCATGTAAGTGCAGTGGTCCCCCCTTGGCATAAAGCAATTGAAGAGTCCTAGTACCCTGCAAGTAACGGAAAACACGCTTGACAGCTTGTCAATGTGACATGCGTGGCTGATGCATATATCTGCTCAGAGTTGAAACTGCAAATTGTATGTCTGGCCTTGTGTTCCATAGGTAAATAAGACATCCACTTGCTGGACCATATATATGGATATCAAACAAGCCACTGTCATCATGCAATGATAGCTTCAGTCTAGGTTTCATTGGTCTACAAACTGGCTTGCAATCTTGTAAGCCAAGCCTCTCAAGAATTTTATCAATGCATCTCGACTATGACAGTCCAATGCCTCTAGTATCATGAATGAATTGAATGCCCAAGTAATAGTGCAAAGGCTCCAAATCTAACGTCTCAAAATTTGCTGCAAATTTTGTTTGAATGTTAAAATTTGATCAGCATGTGTCCTTGTAAGCAAAAGATCATCAATATATGAACATATGACCAACAAGGATCCCCCCTCTTTACATACGTAAAGGGTAGACTCTGATGAGCTTTTTATGAACCCTTGGCTAAGTAGAAAGGCATCAATCTTTGCATACCAAGCTTGAGGAGCTTGTTTCAAACCATATAAAGCCTTTTTCAACTTGCAGACCAAGTGTTCAGATCCCTCAATTGCAAAACCAATGGGCTGTTGTACATACACTTCTTCTTGAAGTTCCCCATGTAAAGATGTAGTCTTTATATCAAGCTGATGCACAGTCCCAACCAAAGCAACCATAGACCTAATGGTAGTCATGCGGGATGTAGAAGCAAATGTCTCTTCATAGTCAATGCCTTTCTTCTATGCGTAGCCCTTGGCCACAAGCTTGGCCTTATGTTTGTCAATGGATCCATCTGCATTCCTTTTCAGCTTATAGACCCACTTTGTACCAATGGCTTTCTTCCCAACAGGCAAAGACACTAAATCCCATGTTTGATTCTTTATGATGGAATCAAACTCGGCTTGCATTGCTGCCATCCAATGTACACCATCCTCAAAACATTTAGACTCCTCATCATCAAATGTATCTGCTGCCATAACAACTCCATAGTATGTGCGCCATCGTGTATATGAGCTTGCCTTCTAGTACGACCAGCAATAGGAGCAGCCAAACGGTTATCTTTCGTAGTCTGAAAATACCATCTAGGCATCTCCCTAGGCTCCTGATTGTGTATAAGCTCTTGTTGAATTTCAAATTTAGTACTTTGCTGAATATTCAGATCAGCCATGGGCTGATTTTCTGCATTACCCAATGGAGCAACTGGCTGAACATTAAGTTCACTTGCTGAAGCTCTAGCTGTATCACCAGAAGAAATGGGAAGCAACCCTTCAAATACATCATTGGCAGCCTGATATGTGTCAAAACCAGCAAGGGATAATTCTGATTTTTCATCGAAAACCACATCCCTATCGACAAATATCTTTTTAGAGATAAGATCATATAATCTATATCCTTTGCTCTCACTGATTTAAACCCATCACTTATTGCTAAATCTTTTGACTAAATCCCACAAAAATCCCTTTAAAAAAACAAAAATAGAAAAAAACTAAAAAAAGTCAATTGCTGATTTCATCCGCCGTTGTAGGTCTTGGTAGGCCCCTTGGCAGCCAACGAGCACCCTTGGTCTGATACCTTGGCCTCTCTGGGATGATCACTTGGTCTCCCTTGGTAAGATAATCATCGTCTCTATAGTCTTGGTAGGTCACTTCCACCATCCATCTGTTATCATTTGGCGCCTAATTCCAGCCTTCATTACCTATTTGCAACTTTCGCCAAGTCCCAGGAGCTATCGCCTACAATTTGATGCTAACGTCAGGCATCTGGTGCTGATGCCATCAGACAAGAACTATCGCCCCAATCTTCTCTCCTCTGATTGCTGTGTTTTCAATTTTTTGGCTACCGCCCTGACATTCTCTCACATGTCTGTTGCGTTTGTACCTAACAGCTATCGTTCATATTTTCTATCCTCATGTACTTGCGTTTTTAGTCTTTGTCTCTCTTGCACTGCCGTTTGTATCACATCTAGCCTTCCTTGGCTGCGTTTGCTAGAGTTCGACACTCCAAGGCTACCTTTGCTGCGATTCCAAATCCATTCGGAGTACGATACACTCTACAGCTCATGATCTCTACCTTGATCCCAAAGATATAAGAGTTCAAAGTTCAGTATTTGCTACATAGTGTGTTTGCTACATGAGCATTATATATTCATTATTCATTCAATTTATTATACATTGTGTTCATTGTCTCTGAGTTACCCTAACCATAATCCTAATTGTATTCTGAGTTTATCAATCTGTGCTTTGTTATACGATTGGTTTTGTGCTTTTTGTGTTTAGAGTATTTCTTCACATCCCTCCCATTCCACCTCTAGACATTGTGTTATGGATGCATTTGAAGGTCATGATTGGGATGCATTTGCATAGGTGGTTTTGAAGCAAGATTATGGCCTTGGTTGTGCTTATCCACTCATGGCTATACTTTTTTTCTTAGCTCAACATTTGGGAACTTCGAGTTAGTTGGATCATATATATGTCATGTATGATGATGGTTTCTTGCAAGAGATCTTGGAGAGGAAGGCCTTGCACCAGTATCTACTCTTACTATTTTTTACTAGAATTTGTAATGCTCAAGCAATCAACTCGTACTTTTGCATGTTTCCTAGGCAAGTTTCCCTTACACTTCAATTCTTCATTTCTTCAACATTAAATGTATAATAAATACATAATGCAATTTTTGGATCAATTTTCTCTTAACTTTCTACACAAGGGGATAGCCTTCTTGGACACATTAATTTGTAATCTCCAAAGAGTGGCCAAACAATATTGAATTCATCATGCTTTCCTTCACAAACAAACATTGCATACTGCTAAGGAACTATTGACATTGGTTTAATCTCTTCTAGTTGATTCTCCACAAGCTTCTATTTTAGTTTCAAAATCTATACAATTGTTGCACCTTGTCAAACACTTTCTATCACAAGGACATGTATTTTTAATGCTTAGCTTTGGTATTATGAAGTTGTTCACATGCGAAGTGCAAGTCTACTAAAGTCATGGTGATGGCCTAAGTAACCCAAGTGAACAATGGATGACATTGGCAAAAGTTGTACAAAGTTATACCGGGCATATACTTGTGCATACTCTAGGCCATTAATTGGGCAATTAAATGTCCAATGGTGACATTAAGGGACTAGGAATTAATTAATAAATTAATGCTAGTCCAAGGAGAATTAATGTTGGGATCATTTAATGTTCCATGGGGGTTAGCGCATTAATTGTGAATGGGCACTAGCTAGATATTGGGCAAGGTCAAATCGATAATTAATTCGTTTTGAGAGTTTAAATTCTAAAAATTAATCAATCAAAGCTGAAAATTACAATTAGAAGGCTGCCAAGTGGCAAAACAAGCTGCCACTTGTCAAGATTACGCATGCAAATAGGGTGAGAGCTGCTTGGGGGCCAGCTGAGGGTCATTCCAATCAATTAGTGCATTGTGGAGGCTGAGAGAGAGAGGAGAAATGAAATGAAATGATATATTAACGTCTACAAAAGGCCAAAATGACCTATGAGACCATGAGTTACAATCATGTGTATAATGGTACAATTGTCTGGGTAAAATATGTAGCACAAAGCAAAATAAGAAAAGAAACTAACTATGGCTATGTGTAAAACATAGAGACCTGTCTAGTAACAATGAGCTCCAAATGGTACAATCTCATGTGGGTATGGAGGGCCTAGCTCTAGCCCGAGCAATAATCCCCTATATCTACCTATGAAGGTGTCGTGGGTGTCTATGTCGAGGCCTAGAACGTCTAGATGGACTAAGCTGAACGGCTCAATCAATCAATACTCCTTGTCTGTGTGTGTACTGTGGCGGTGAGAGAGGCTCTCGTGTGGACTGTGGTTGTAACTCTATTGAAGTCTTCTGGGCCTCCTTTGCAAAGAAGTCTGTGAGCTGCCTCTGTGAAGGGCCTCGGTGTGCTTGAGCAGCTGTACTCTTGAGGCGCATGTCATGAAGCCATCGTATCTCAAGAAGATAGAGGCTGAGGCATCGCTGATCGATAAAATCCATGACTCTGGATAGTGGTCCAAATCTGTCTCGAAAGAGACAGTGGAAACAACCACGGACCTCATAATACGCTGGGCAGCGGCATATATAATGCTCCTCTATCTCTGGCTCTAATTGGCATATCTGGCATATGCGCTCCTCTAGTGGGATGGATCTATATCTGCCAATCTCAATCTCTAGCTGATGTGAGGAGGTGCGCAACGGGTCAATAGTACATTTGACCCCATGGGAAAGGTGAGTGTCCATGTATCTCAAGCGAACAATAAATCCATCATTTGCAGTATGAAGGAAATGCTCGCGGTAGAAAGCCATCTTTGTCCCTAGCTCCTGCCCTGGCATCAACCATGTCTGCCTAATATCCAACTGGGTAAGATCCATCTTGATGATCTTGCAAATCTCTAACTTGCTCAGATCAAGAGACGGTGCATCAAGGGAGTACTGGAAGGGGGGTAAATTGTCCCTGCTAAAGCCATGCAGCTCAAACCAGGCCGACATCTGTGCATACCAACATGAAGTATCACGCTCTCTGGCAAGCTACCTGGAGGACTCAAGGGCAAACCGTGCATATCTGTGTCTGGGTAAGTCCCATAGGCTATGTATGTATGCGACCGATCGGATGAGGGCCTCTACCACAATCGGTGTAGCTGCTAGCTCAGCTCTGATGATCTCATGTGGCACTGAGACCTTACATCTGATCATCCTGGATATCATGGACACTAGGGGTTTCTCCATTGACCTCCATCCATCATAAGTGCGCCTTGATCTGCTACGGTGGTCAAAACTGGGCCCCCATATCTGTACTCCATAAAGTAGTGTGGATGTGACCAGTGTATCAAAGAGCCACAGCTTGGTGCGGGGTTCTTGGAATTGCACCTATGAGCACATCCTCTCCAAACCACCTAGTGCTGTGTATTTGCGAGTCAGTCTAGTGTCTGCTGCTTCTCGCATAGAAAAGGTGGGCCCTGTGAATAAGACTCCCAGGTATGTATAAAAATCCACATACTCTAGCTCCTCAGATCCATATGTGAATTTAGGTGTTGATCTCTTGACCCAATGTGGTGTAGTATTAAATACCATCACCTTGGTTTTACCAAGGTTCGTGAAAGCCCACTGTCCAAAGTATAGGAGTGTTATGCATTCAAGTGTCTCTGTAGACCCTCTGGAGAGTCAACTATCAATACAATGTCATCTGCATACAATAGGAGAGGTATCCAAGTGCCAGCTAGTGGAGTTCCTCTATCTCCTTCCTATGAGATATAATCAGCAATCCCATCAATGTATAGGTCAAATAATGTCGGAGAGAGGGGGCATCCCTCCTTCACCCCAATGGTGGAGTAAATAGGTGCCGAAAGGCCCTCATGTGTTCGAATTCTGCCCACAACTCTCTCATACAGTGCCAAAATACCCCAACTGAGCTCTTTCGATACTCCCATGGAATGCAATCTGTGTATCAGCTTGTCTCTCGGTACTGTGTCAAAGGCTTTGCGGAAGTCCACAAAGCAGGAGTAGGTCCATCCGCCATGGGCCCTTCCCTCCTCAATGATCACTCTTGAGTGTGAGGATGTGATCCAATGTGGAGAAGCCTCTCCTAAAGCCAGCCTGTCCCTTTGCTCTAAGACCCCACATCTCTGCCCACCTGCTTAACTCATGCTCAAGGATGGAAGCATATAACTTAGCCAATGTATGCCCAACCATGATAGTCCGATAGTTACTAGGTAGAGTAGGGTCCCCTAACTTGAGGATAGGCACAATAGTGTTCATGCTCCAGCTTTCTAGGTCTTCACACATGGCTCTATTAAACGTCTAAGCTAGGAATCCTACCACCAAATCTCTAGCATGGATCAAGTGCTCGACTACTAATCCATCATGATCTTGTGCCTTTTCTCTGCTAAGTCTATCAATGGCCTCTTGGACCCTACTTTCTGTAAAGAAAGTGGTGGTCTCTGGACAAGGCTCAAGTGGGTCAGGAAGAGGTGGCTGACCCTTCACAGTATAAAGACTAGCAGCATACTCCTCCCATACAACGGTGGACGTAATAGATGTGGTCGGGTAATGCTCTTTGAAAAGCCTCCAAGCCTCCCTAGAGTCCTGGCTCAAGAATAAGTAATAGTCTCACTCCAGCTGGGCCAAGAATGTTCTCTTCTTCCACCATGTGAGGCGTCTAAAGAGTATCTATGCTTGTCTGTGGGTAGTGGAACCTAGTGCTATCTCTCTCTGTAGCCGTGCCCTAGTCTCACGGCACTCATCATCATACCAGCTGTTCTAAGGTGTCACCCCGGTGGAGGCTCTTTGTGTGGGTCGTGAGTGTGGGAAGGCTACACCTGCAATGATGTGTAGGGCCTCACCGAACTGCTGAGTCAGCTCCTGTAATGGAACATCGGGGTCTACATCATGTAACAATCTAAGGATCTCTGCCTCATAGATAAGAGTGAGTGAGTGAGTGAGTGAAACACAGAAAATCTGCAGTGAAGAATGTTGTATAAGAATGTAGATATATACATGGGTGCAGAGAGAATGTATGTGTATATCTCCACCTCGAAGATCTCCTTCTCCAAGAACCCCGAGGGCAATCTCCACTATTTGCAGCCTAAAAATCGAGAGCACAACTATAAAAGAATGTGGAAACCGAAGCCAATAAATAGGCCACAGAAAACACACCAGAAAATGTAGGTTTTCTACATTAAATGCAGTCAGCTGGACAAAAAGCTGTCCAACTGCACAATTCGGACCTGGCACATGTCTCCGACCTGTCGGCTGCTGCCACATGGACTGTCTACTGCACTTGCTACACCTGCCTATCCAGGGAATGTCAAGCTCTAACAGACACATGGTAGTTCCAACCACACAATGCCAGACCTCAAATATAAAGGATCAAACCTTTGTTGCCACAGGGCACGAGATAAACTAATGGCGACATGTCTCCAAGCTTGTGGTATAGAAGAAGCATGAACCATTGGAGATATTTCATTAGAAAGTGCAAAAGCAAGAGTGAGACCACCCACCTACCAACATGCGCCAAATAAATACCTTGTATTTGAAGGGGTTCTTGTTGAGCCAATCCACCATCACTATTGATATCCACCATTTCATGCTTTTATGAAGGCCCCAAATGGAGTTGCCCTTGTATGCCAACCAATCATGATCCTTGGTAAACAATGGATAAATGTGATTACTTGATGTACACTCCAAGCGCAATTGTCCCTTAGTTCTCCAATCTTGCCAAACACTATCTAGAAGAAGTCTAGGAAGGGCTATCGATTACCCAAGGATGATGAGAAAGTTTCCCATATAAGTGACAATATCCTCTAGGAATATTGTATATCCTTTGGACTAACCGGAAATATATCAAGGTTTGTTGTGTACACAAAATCGCATCACCAATACAAATTCAATCCAAGCTGTACCATTCGATTTAACCTAGGTCTAGCTTGTTACTTCCCTTCCCATGAAATAATCTTAGAGATAGCTAGCAATCCAACTTGCATACAATTGACTTGCAAACAATCATCCAGACTAAAGGACCACTTTCCATGAGCAGACCAAGTGAGCCAATAAAATAGAAGATTTGAGACTCATAAGCCAATTTGTATTGAGTACATGCCACCATGAGCTCTGTATTCTTGTATTTCCATGCACAATATCCCTATCTTCAAAAAAGATTCATGTGATGGAGACCCAAATTTGCTAACCAAGGTACATAGCTTCAAATAATGACCATTTGAGTGCCACCACGAATTTCTATATGCTTATTATTTAGGATTGAAAAATTTTTCTTTGCATCATTTGTGGTAACATCTTTTGCAAAGACCAAGTCCATAGAAAGATGATTTTTCATTACTGAAGAAATTGTTGAAGCAAACATAATTGGTACTAATTGTCCCTTTAACTTAAAAATACAACCCTAGGATTTATTTATGAATTCTATCAGTTTATTTTTCAATTTTGAGAAATTAGACTTAGCATCATTTGTAGCAATATCTTTTTCAAAAACCAAGTGTGTAAAAAGATGGTTTTTCATTACTAAAGAAATTGTTGAAGAAATCACAATTCGTATCAACTAGGCTATGTATGACACCATGAAATACCTAGTTATACATTGCATCCCTCTAACGGCATAATGTGAAAATCCTCGCCCTCCAAATATGACTACAAATGAATACGGAGTTTTCCAATGATCTCTACAATCCAAGGAAGCCAAACTAGCCATGCCTATGGTACACATCACATCATCTTTGATGCCCAACTTAGATGCCAATTCTGGAGACGATGGCATGAGCACTAGCATCAAAGAAAACTAAAACATGCTAATCCCTTACTTTGCCCCATGCATGGGATGACTCTAAGGCATCTCTAGTTGGTTACTCATCGACAAAATCAGGCATCAATCTAGCAATAGCTTTAAGCTTCTTGCCTCTCCGATCCTTATTATCACCATCCTAAATAATTTCTATATTTGTTATCATGTGGAATAGGTATAATACAAGCTTTGATAACCTGATTATATCTCTCCCTATGGAGAACACACAAAGAAGTCCTACCTCCGAAAAGAGTAGTGTTACACTTATCGTGTTCCTCATATGTTTTGGTGTGAACGCTCCCTTATCTCACAGGCACTTTTTACCTTCTAGCTAAGGGTTCTTTCCCCACGTGAACACCCGCCAATGGGTGTGGTACTTTGTACCTTAGGGATTGTACTTTCATTCATTCTCGCAGAGTGGATGTAACCTTCTAGCACACTCTTCTCTCTTGTTGTTCACTTGTTCACTATGAGTATATGTGAGTGTGCACGTGCTGCTGAACCCTAACCTAACAATGGTATCAAAGCTTATCTTGTAGGTCCTACCAACACCGCCTTAGCTGCCATTGAGCCTCAAGCTTGGCCGCTCTTCTCCTCACCAGCTGTCCATTAGTTGGTTATTGTGTCTGCACTCACCACACATGCATCCTGTTGCCCGTCAACAATAGCCCATGAACTATGCTTTGTCTCTAGCCTAGCATACAATGCACAACATGTTGCTGCTCACACTTCTAGCTGATGAGCATCAACAACCTTGCAGAATGGCATCCTGTCCATCACCTCCTACCTCCACACTGTCTCTTGACAATCTATTGCCCCGATACCTACTCCACACCCTATTTTACTAGTCACTACCCCATTGACTTGCCGCAATGCTATCACCCGTCGCATCACTTACGAAAGCTCATTACACTCTTGCAAATCTAACACTAGACAATCCCCGTTTACACCAGCAGCTCACGCATTAATTGGAGCACCCACGTCATGACAGCCTAACAGCTTTCTTCATGCTCAACAATCGACGAATTAAAATTTTTTTAAAAATTCAATTCACTGGGCCTTAATCAGCATTAAGGCCTTTCAATTGCTCTTGTTCACGTGCAGTGCCACTATGAAGCACAAAATTTGGGGATTTTATAGCAAATACAAGTTTTCCCGAAAATTTTTCTAGAATTTTCAAGCTTTTGCTTGGAAACCCTAAATCTCACAAAATTTTTGGGGAATTTCACACTCAGTGCTCAAAATTTGCTTAGTCTTGTGCCAAAATTTCGGACTTTTCACATTTGAGCTCCAATTTCACCAAAGTCCACCCATTAAATTTAGGGATTTTCCAAAATTTCCCTAAATTCATCGACATTGAGGCTACATCAAATTGCTTAATGAAGATCAAAGCCCTCAATCTATCATGCACAACATTAAAATTTTCAGATTTGATTGTTACTCCACCTTTGTAATCTTCAACTTTGTCCAAAGGCGTCAAGCTATCATTTGCTGATGGCTATGAAAATGGTAATCTCAATGATGCCACTGCTATGTTTGTAATTAACAAGTGTCCAGCAGGCCTCCTAACTAGCCAAGCATTCCAATTCACGTTCCTGATTGTGTGTCAATGTACCATACATGTTTTGGATTGCAATGCCCCATGATAATTCCCTTGAACACCTTGTCTAGATAGTTGGAAACCAGCTACATTTTGCAAGCCAACATTGGTGGGTGCAGTGGCATCCATAGCCTGAAGCACTGAACCAACCTCAAAATAACTTAGATACACAGACAATTTATCTCCTAATGGGCGAGCAACCTACTAAACTAGAGTTCAATGTATTATCAGCATTATTGATATCAGTATATGCAATGCTTTTGACTAAAAAGAATTGCCCATGAGTCTCAGTTAGCTATTTAGAATGCAAAATAATCTGTCTCCATTTAACATCAAGAATTGATGGCATAAATTGAGGTTAGTAAATCAACT
The DNA here is from genome assembly GCF_053477565.2 of Lygodium microphyllum. Classification (NCBI taxonomy): domain Eukaryota; kingdom Viridiplantae; phylum Streptophyta; class Polypodiopsida; order Schizaeales; family Lygodiaceae; genus Lygodium; species Lygodium microphyllum. Next base: position 60,090,988 of record NC_141144.1, on the reverse strand, counting down.
GCTGCAAATTCACAAAGACACTTGCCAACTATGTCCTAAACACACTGTATCTACTTTCCAAATATCTTCGACTTGTGGGGTTGCATGTGATTGAGCTGCATGCCCAGCAGTCACATTTATTGCTCACTGTCTGAATTAGATACAAATGGCTAGATTTCCAATAATTTCCTGAAACACAACTGATCCACAAGTGCTCAATGACTTGTCACCTTCGTTGCTAGCCTCAAACAAAGGTTCAACTGCTCAAAAGTCCACATGAAGATTGCAGCCTACCAAACCCTAGAAATGAAAGCCAACATTTCAGCTCCAATTTGCGGAGCATTTTCTTTGACAATTGTCTTGCATTGTCCCATGCAATACCTCATTGTTCAACTCACAAACATATGAATTTCTCATGACAAAACTGTGAGAAAATCACTCTCTTCATGATGACAAAGTGGTTCAAAATGTAACCAAGGCTCAAGCCTTAAAAGGAGAAGAGACCATCCCAGCCCGTACAGTTTAACAACCTGTTTTGTTGAAATTTAGATAAAAACCAGCAGCAATATCTGCTGGTTATGGAGTCATGGAGCTGCCAATTGATTCCCCAATCTGAGAGAAGAAGAGTGGCTGCTGCTTCACTCCCATACGTGCCATACTTGCATTCTCCAAAGCCCAGAGAGGGAAAAACAGCTGCAAACTGATCAAGAATGTCAAGAAGCTCAGCATGGGCAGCCAAGAGTGGAGAAGAAGAGCTACACTTGGCAACACATGCCTTGGTAAATGCATTAATCTCCCACACAACCCCTGAGCTGCAATGGGGCTGCTTGTCAAAACACAAGGGGGCTAATTGGCATTAAGAGTTGCCACTGGGCAAAATTTTCAATGTAATTTAGTTCTAATGTCCAAACTTTCAATTTAATGAAAGTTTCACATATTGCACCTTATTCCTTTTGCCCTACCCTTGTAGTACATACACTATACACTTGTCCACTACATGCCTAATGTATTCTCCTCTACCGGTGCAATGGTCAACATGCCAAGGGCTCAAGGTATCTAAAAATCTAAGGTGAAGCTTACTTAACTCATTGAGGTTATTTCTCATTTTGGTGACACTCTGCAAGAGTCTAAGTGAGTGAAAGAATTGGGAGGAGACATGCAAATTGAGAATGTAAAGCACCAAGCTTATACTCATATGAAATATACCTTATTAAACACTTCTGTTTATAGAGTTTCATCTATGTCCATATTGATACTGATCTCGATCTCCACAATGCTTCCAACCAGTTCCTGCATACCAGAAGGAGCAACATAGAGAGAATTTGGTTCACACAAAAAAGGATTGTACAAACCTACCACTAGGTCTAAGAGGTGATTAGTCTTGTCAAGTAAGTACCTCAACTGAGAAGCATCTTGTGGAGAAATATGCAGAGAGGAGATTTGAGCTATGTGAATGGTATCCAGATGATGGAAAAACAGAGGTGGAAGAAGAGGATGGAGTGCTGTCCTCCACATTGAGACTGTAATGTCGCATCAGGGCCTCCAATGAAGGTGGGCCCTTTATGGGACAACAGCCATATATCATGAGACCCAGAGAAAATCTATGTGAAAGGCTGATCAAGAGGTCTATAATGCCAGATTATGTACGACCCTAGATGGTAGAATGTGCTGAAGTCTCTTGCATGAAGAAAAGCATTTCTCCTCCTCATGCCCTTAGAGTCACCTTGTAATCTCTCCCATCTCCCTATAGAGCATATGTAATGATCATCTCCACTCTACAGCCTTGATTGTCTCAGCCCTGCAGATTTCTTGCAGGGCATAGTGGGGAGAGAGCTCTCATGTCTGCTGTTCCCAGTCATTGGTTATGCTTGAACCATCAGGTTTTGTTTTACATTACTGAATAAGTGCAGTTCGTATACGCATGCGCAATCAATGTCATAGCAAACTGAGGGCTCAATTTCAAAGAAGGTTTTCATAGACTCACTCTTGACCATATTAAATAGGCACAAACTAGTGATAGAAGACTTCTATAACATTTAGAACTTGCCAGTATCTGCTGCTGTTCCAATTATACAGTCAGGTTATATAATCCAAGCGCAGATGATACATGTACTATGTCAGCTATGACATAAACAGTAGGTCTTCTCTCCATGTTCTCTACAGGATTCTAACTGGATTGAATTGGTCTTATGTTGTGTTGTCGAACTCCCCATTTTGATGCCGAAGTTTAGCATTGTTAACAAACATTCCTTATGATTCATTGAATTTGAGAGACATGAAGTTGGTCTAAGGTTGTCATTCTTTCACTATTGCAATACACAGACCTGCACTCTCTCTTCTGACTTTATCGTTCAATTAGATGAGCTTCTTATGTCTCCTTTCCTGTAGGTAAAGGAGATTACAAGTTATCTTTTAGCAGATTTTATCACCTTGGACAGTTAGACCCAACAAGGGGCTTTTGCATAATCGTAAGATCATTTCAAGTTGGTAGCCCATCACTTGAGATCAATCTTACCATTTTTCCTGAAATATATGGCTTGCAACCATTTGAAAATACAGATTACCAAAAATACCTGACAATACCTGAGTAGCCCATCACTTGAGATCAATCTTACCATTTTTCCTGAAATATATGGCTTGCAACCATTTGAAAATACAGATTACCAAAAATATCTGACAATACCTGAGTGGACAATCTTCTAATTTCCTGATTCATTATCACAGTTAATAGTGTCAAATCTTCGTTTCCTCGCCTGCAACAAAGAAAATCTAGTCCGTCTCAATGACTTCTCGTCCATGGCATGAACAAACAAAAAAAACAGATGCCAAAGGATGCAACAGAAGAATAGCTTTTCGTGCAGTTTTTCACAAGAGGTCTAGCTTTATGTTGTTTGATTCCCACAAACATATCACCAGCTGAAGATTATGTAAAGCTTCTCTCTTGAGATGATAAAGAGAACAGCAAAATAATGACTAACTCTGCTAACGTATTACAGACCTCAATGTCTACAAATGCACATCCTTGTGAAAAAGAACCTGATATGGACAACCTGTTGACAAATTTGAGCTCAACCTCATCTGCTGCACCAAAGATATTCCTCCTGAAGAGTCTGCAAGGTAACATTTGTTTTCAGTAAAAGGTCAGATCCTACCACCAAGCTTAAGTGACATTTAGTACGGATGCAAGCAACCACATAATACAGAAATATGGCAATAGCAGTGCTTTTATGCTCCTAAATTATGGTAGAAGCTACACTGAAAAGTGGACAATACTTTATGAATGATGGGCAGTTGTTAATACTCGTTTCCTTTACCATACTGTAGCGATGATAGTGTTGAGGAGCCCCCAAAAAAAAGACACCTGCATCCCAACTCCCAGGCGAATTGGCTGCATAGCTCATGGACTAGAAATAGATTCCTTCCATCATTCCAGCCTGCCCTCTTGCTTCATATAATTCCTCCAGTTTTCTTGCTCCATCACTACTTAGGGCTTCTTACTAAACTCTAACCTGAACACTCAAAGCTGCTGCAATTGGAGAGTTATGAGAGGGTTGCAGAAGTGGCAGTTATGAGACACTCAAAGCTGCTGCAATTGGAGAGTTATGAGAGGGTTGCAGAAGTGGCAGTTATGAGAGGACACTTGGGCAACTTGGCTGTTGGGTGTAAAGGCCCTTACACTACTCGTGTATATATTTATTTACACACGTGAACACACCCTTGTAGGTGTAAGTGTACCGTACCCTAAGTATAAATACATTCTTTTATTATTTGTGTGTACCACACTGGTACACACCCATCTCTCAACTCTTCACTCTCTCACTGCACCGCACTGCTGAACACACCTCAATTGCCACACGCACTACCTGAGTGCTTCCTCTCGCACCCTTCAAACTGGTATCAGAGCATTGGCAAGAGAGTGTGCACTTCCAAGAACAGAGACAGGTAGTCGCGAAGTTTTCTGCAGGTGACAGTTGTCAGGAGCAGCTTGCAGGGCACGAACTGCAGCTAATGGTGCATTCAGCAGTCAACAGGCTGGCGGGGCCAGTTGCAAGCACAATAGACAGCAGCAATGACAAGCAGGTAGTTGACAAGTCAACGGCTACGTCGCTTTCAGGCTTTTGACAACTTTTTTATTATTTCCTACAAGCCAGCCCTTGCTCATTAAGGGGGGTTCATGCATGCAAGCACAGGGCTCAGATCTGTGCAGATTTATGCCTGCAAATTTGGGGCTTTGCCCAGATTTGATGCTGGTCATGCAACACAATGACATCTCACCGAGAAATTGCAAACATTGTGTGCATTTGCTTCCAAAATTTGGGGCTTTTCTTGTACAACTGAAATTTTCCTCAGCTGAGCCAATTTCATTGTGACTAGTGCAAATTTGGACCCAAAATTTCGGGGGTTTTGCAAAATTTGTGAAATTTCTGCAACATTACCCGTATTTGATACTCAGGATGATGAATTAATGCAATCACGGTAAATTTATTGCAAAAATTTTGGCCTTTTCACATCAGTCATGCATTTTGAGCCAATTTGTGCTTTGATAGTGAAACTACAATAGATTCACTACTAAGTGGGAGAGATTTGGACTTGGGATGCATTAAATGTTATAAAAGGGCACCTTCTCTTGATACATGTATTGCTGAATGCTCATTATGCACTGAAACAATGGTACATACAGCACTTGGGTTTTTGCGTTTGGGCATTATGGTGATGTATTATTGAAGTGGGAGCTGTCATTTATGCAAATGTATCAGATCTGATTCATGTATATGCTATAATCAGTACTTGGGACTGAAATTGCAGCAAAAGTATCTGCTTCTTGCACAATTTTGAAAGTACAAGTGTGTGTACTTGCTGTTATATTCAGAAACCTTGCCATTGGCTGAAAGTATTCAGCATTTAATTGCAGTCTTTCAATGCTGAAGATGGCTGTCAATGCATCTACATTTGACACAAAGAATCTTTTTGAGATTAATAAATTTGATGGCAATGGCTTTGATCTTTGGAAAGATTGTATACAGGATATACTTTTTCTAAAGGATTGTGATGATGCTTGGCAGAACATAAGCCTATTGCTTTGTCACATGAGGATTGGGCTAAAATGAATAAGAAAGCTATTGCTTACATTAAAATGGCAATCACAGATGATATCTTGGTTGATATCAAGGGACTTACCACTACTTATGCAGTTTGGGAGAAAAACTCGAGGCTATGCATGAAAATACAACTCCTGTCAATCAAGTCCATCTCATGCCAAAGGTAGTCAACTTGAAGCTTGATGAGTCTAAACCCGCCTCAGAGCGTTTAAATGTTTTCACTCGTATCTTGAGTCTATTACAGGATGCATGCTTGCCGGCTTTTGATCCTAAGCTAAGGGCTATTTTCTTGCTCATGACTTTGCCAGATTCATGGGAATCATTGGTTGTATCATTGAGCAACAACTGCAACTTGACATTTGATGGTGTGCGTGGTTCTATTCTCAATGAGGAGATTAGATGCAAGGCAAGTGGAAAAAACAGTGGATCAGCCTACCATGTAAGAGTATGAACTGAAAAGAGGAAAAATGTTGCAAATAAAAACAAAAATAGCAGCAAAAGCAAGGAAAAACAGCAAGATGCCACTTGCTATCAGTGTGGACGCAAAGGGTATAAAAAGCCCAATTGTAGGTACTATAAAAAGGAGCAAGAACACAAGAAGCAGGCTAATGCAAAAAGGCAAAAGGAATGAGAAGGATGGCAGCTCTACCCCTAAAGAAATAGAAAAGGAAAATGCGGTATCTAATGCTATTATTAAGGAGATAGAAGAAGATAAAGATACTGACTTATTGGTTGCATCTTTAGATCCACATGCTATGACAGTGAAAGATATGTATATCACTAAAAGGGATATGATAGATGCCTTGTTGTCTACTCATGATGGTTTGTCACAATCGTGGATTATTGATAGTGGTGCTTCATTTCATGTAACTCCATCTTTGGAGTGTTTTTTTTTAAATGCAGCCAGTAATGGACACCATACACCTAGCTCTTAAAAATGGTCAGGAACTGATTCTTTATGATGTTAGGTATGTACCTGGCATTAAGAAGAGCTTGCTTTCTGTTGGGCAGCTAGACAACAGGGCTTACTTCACAACCTTTGGTGGTGGAATGTGGAAGATATAGAAAGGATCTATGCTAGTCACTAGAAGCGGTAAAAAGGAAACTCTATATTACCTTTACTGCAATGCAGTTCCTGGAAAGTTTGTTGCACTTGTAGAAGTGCAGTCACACATGAAGTTATGGCATAAGCGTCTTGGACACATGAGCCAAAAGGGTTTCATTCACTTTCTTCACTTGGAAGAGTTGATGTGAAAAACTCAAAGCTTGACTTTTGTGATGACTTTGTTTTGGGAAAACATGTAAAGAGTTCATACTCTCATGAAGCCTCTAGAAAGGCATGTATCTCAGATTTAGTCCATTCTTATATATGTACCATGGCAATAAAAACCCATAGTGGTTTCTGTTATTTTGTATATTTTATAAATGGCCATTCTAGAAAGCTAAGGGTTTACTTGCTTCAGCTGAAAAGTGAGTCATTGGACGCCTTTAAAAAGTTTTATGCATTTGTTAGTACTCAAAAGGGCTTAAAATTAAAATGCATAATAACAAACAATGGAGGAGAGTATGTATCTAAAGAATTCAATAAGTTTTGTGATGTCAATGGGATTAAACAGGAGCTAACAACTCCTTATAATCCGTCATCTAATGGTGTGGCTAAGCAAATGAATCGCACTTTATGTGAGAAAATTCACTGCATGCTGTCCACAGCTACTTAAAACCGCAGTGCATATTTGCAACCGATCTCCACATCATGTACTTGAAAGTGGCATGCCTAAGAGATTTGGTCTGGCAAACTTGCTTCATTTGACCACTTAAGGGTTTTTGGCTGCAAATGCTATATACATGTACCTGTTGATAGTAGAATCAAACTTGACATGAAATCCCACAGAGGCATCTTAATGGGTTATGGAGATGAAGGTAAAATGGACTATAGAGTTTGGGTTCCAAGCATGACATAACACAGGTTGAATACCACCACGGTCCTGACAAGCATGCCCCTAGCTTGAGCAATCCCCCTGCTTCTGACAAGCAGCTCCCCAACCTCTCATGAAATGTGCCATGGTGAGACTTTCAACAGCTGCTAGACTTAGCTAACCTTGGGAAAGCTGAGCAATCCCCCTACTTCTAACAAGCAGCTCCCCAGCCTCTCATGAAATGTGTCGTGTCAAGACATCCAACAACTGCCAGACTTAGCTAACCTTGGGAAAGCTGACGCAACACCTGTGACTATCTTTCTGCCGCCTGTCGGCCCTTCACGATTGCCCCATCAAACCCTGTCGTTTTGTTGGCCGATTACCATTGCCGCCAACTCCACTGCTGCCGCATATCACAACCGCCTCCTCTATCCCACCATAGCCGCCTCCTTGGATCACAACAGCCATCCTGCTTACCACACCTCAATCTACTTTGCCTGCACTCTCTCCTCACTTCCTAGCCATGGACACTTCCTTACTTCCCAGCCATGGACACTTCCTCAACCTTACATCCTTCGTAAGATTCCTTGCACAGGCAACCTCCATCTCCCCTTCCCCCTCACAACCCCAATAGGCAAAATACCCTGTGCCTACAAACCAGGAAGCACCCCCACCATAGACACATGGAGCTAGCATATCGCCCGAGGTTGCAGCCAGGGTCCTCCACCATCCCCAGGAAGTTCCAATGCAGTCCCCCCGCACACACTCAGCCAATGCCTTACCACCGATCCACTTCACTCCAGACACAGAGCTCGCACTTAGGGAGAAAGTGACAGCCCTACTAGAAGCATCATCCTTGGCCTGCAAAATGGTTGGAGATCGTCCACTGATCCACAGTCTTAAGGACTCCATCCAATCAATTCATATCGGCACCCCAACTAGGATCTAGCAAGTAGTGCCTCTTGGAAAGGGATGCTTCAGACTCTAGTACAGCTCACCCGAGCAAATGCAGGCAGCACTCACTACTAGCCTGCTTGATGTTAGGACCTCTATAGCATACTTTGACAGATGGATCAAGGGTCGGGACTATTCATTGCTTGGAGATGGCACTGTCATCACCATCTCTTTTCTTGGCCTTGATGAGTATTTTACGCCATACCTTTCCGAGATTGGCAATGTATTCGGCCACGTCATACAGAGGGATAGGACTTTTGCTAACGCAGTCTCAGAAGGCCCACACAAATACCCATCGGTCCGAGTGATATTACTCACAGAGTCTTTGCACTCCCTTCCCCAGACTATCAAGATTCCCTCCATTCACAGGGGCTTTCTTATCCAACCAGTCACTAATACAAGCCTCCTTGGTAAGTGCTTTGCTTGCAGGATGATTGGACATCTTGCAACAGAATGCCCCAGGACACCACAAGTTGATCACTGGATGGTAGGGGGGACTTTAACATGGTAGAGGCTCTTGGGGACACGAGAGGTAGATGCACAGAAATCATTACGGGAGGAGAGCATGCTGCTTGGGAGGAGTTCTTATGTCAAATTAGAGGCCAGGACCCGTGGTTCACAGCAAAGTTTGGTAGGACCACAATTTCACATCAATTCTCCAACAGAGACAGGGTGGTAGGAACCATGACTTTCTCCAAGATTAATCGATTTCATGTGGATGACTGGGCCTACGACAAAGGCAGCCTTAACAAGCATCATACCTAGCATGACCCTCTCTGACCACTCACGGATTCGAATACTTCTTTTTTAGAGAGTAGGGGGACCCTATCCTAGTGTCAGGATTCCAAAGCACTTCTTCTATGAGGATGATCTTAGAGAAACAGTCGCACAAACATGGAGATCTAGACCCTTCTCAGCTGGACAGGCAGCTAGTGACTTGGATGAGAGCCTACAGGAGATTAGTTCCTTCTTCAAGGAGGCCACAAGGAGGAGACAATGCCTTCTAGAGAAGGAAAGAGTTGTGAGAGCATCATTGGTTGCCTTAAGGGATGAGGAGAGACGGCCACGATGCAGATGGATAGTTGAGAGGATGCAAACTGCCAGGGTAGAGATTGACTCCATGAAGGAAGCTAGATTGGAGTACAAATTTCACACAAGAGCCTCTTTTTGGACTCAGTTTGGCGACAGGGTTAATAGGGATTTTTTCCACACCACAAGGCCTAAACACTCTAGACAAGGTGTTTGGAGACTCATGAGAGCTGATGGATCCATTGCACAAGGCCCTCTAGAGACGAGACAAGTGGCCACACAGTACTACGTATCCCTACTAAGATCCACCACTAGACCCCCTGGATATGAGAGAGAGAGACAAAGACAGTTTGGCAGAGCAAGCAGAGGGTGGTTACAAACAAGATGAGCAGACATCTGATGGCCCATTTTACAAAGCAGTTTGAGAAGGCACTTCGGGCACTACCTTGAGGCAAGTGTCCAAGGGAGGACGGACTAGATAAGTCCTTTGTGAGCTACTAGGATCTTATCGAAACAAAGCTTCACTCAGCCTTTCAGAAGATTGTGGCATCAGGAACTATGCCAGAGATCCCGATGTTGCGGGAAGCTATTGCCAGGCTAGAGTCACACTTACTACGCAGCAACTGTAGGTGCTACCGAGAATCGAGATACAAGCTGGAGTATGTATATGTGTTGGGGAGCACTGGACTCAGTCGGTATAGGGCTGGGGTATTTTGATTCAAGGGAAAGCCATGTGGGTCTCGGTGAGAGTGGAGGAGGCACCATTGGTTTGTTGGCCATTTACGCCCCGAATGGCCAACGAGACAGGAGACAGTTTTGGACCTCTACCACAGGTTGATCACTGGATGGTAGGGGTGACTTTAACATGGTGGACGCTCTTGATGAGGACAGGAGAGGCAAATGCATAGAAATCATTAGGGGAGGAGAGCGGGCTGCTTGGGAAGAGTTCTTATTCCAGATTAGAGGCCACGACCCATAGTTCACAGTAGAGTTTGCCAGGACCATAGGCTCACTTCAGTTCTCCAGGAGGGACAGGGCGATAGGAGTCAAGACTTTCTCCAAGATTGATCGATTTATGTGGATGGCTAGGCCTGCGACAAAGGCGGCCTTACAGGCATCATACTTGGTACGACCCTCTTGGACCACTCACCGATTCAGATACTTCTTGAGAGAGTAGGGGGACCCCATTCCAGTGTCAGGATTCCAAAGCACTTGTTCTATGAGGATGATCTTAGAGAAACAGTCACACAGTGTTGGAGATCTAGACCCTTCTCAGCTAGACGGGCAGCTAGTGACTTGGATGAGAGCCTACAGGAGATTAGTTCCCTCTTCAGAGAGGAGGCCACAAGGAGGAGACAGAGCATTCTAGAGAAGGAAAGAGCTGCTAGGGCATCATTGGTTGCCTACAGAGGGAGGAGGAGAGATGGCCAGGATGTAGATGGATAGTTGAGAGGATGCATACCACCAGGGCAGAGATTGATTCCATGAAGGAAGCTAGATCAGAGTACATATTTCATGCGAGAGCCTCTTTTTGCACTCAGTCTGGGGACAGGGTTAATAGGGATTTTTTCCCCACCACAGGGCCCAAATACTCTAGACAGGGTGTTCAGAGACTCAGGAGAGCTGATGGATCCATTGAACAAGGCCCTCTAGAGGTGAGACAGGTGGCGACACAATACTATACATCCCTACTAGGATCCACCACTAGACCCCTTGAATGTGAGAGAGATAGAGACGCAGTTTGGCAGAGCACGTAGAGCGTGGTTACAGACAGGATGATCAAAAATCTAATGACCCATTTTACAGAGGAGGAGTTGGAGGAGGCACTTCGGACACTAACCTCAGGCAAGTGTCCAGGGGAAGATGGACTAGATAAATCCTTCTTTGTGAGCTACTAGGATCATATCAAAAAAGGCAATCACTCAGCCTTTCAGGAGATTATGGCATCAGGGACTATGCCAAAGAAACTCTTTGAGGGGCTGATTCATCTTATCCCGAAAGGAAGTGGAGATAGATTGGAGATCACACAGTGGAGACCGATCACCTTGCTTGGAACTGCCTATAAGATCCTTGCAAAGGCGATTAGTCTTAGGCAGGCACCATTGATGTAGATATTATACACCCCACTTAGACAAGATTTGTCCAAGAGCACAGCATCTTGGACAACATCTTCACCTTCTGGGAGACCACAACTTTGGCTAGATCCAGGAGGCAAGAACTTATTGTGCTCCTTCTCCACTTTGAGAAGGCATATGATCGCGTGGATTGGGAGTTCCTGGAGGGCACAATGCTGAGGATGGGCTTTCCAGAGCAGTGGGTCAAGGGTGTAGCGGCTCTCTATTCTTCAGCACATAGCTAGGTCATGACTGGAGGGGCAAGAGGAGATAGATTCAACATCCATAGATTAGTTAGAAAGGAATTTCCACTTGCTCCATTATTGTTTCTATTTGTAGTAGCAGAGGCTATGAGTTCCTTCTTGAGAGACAGATCTACAGGTATCAGAGGCATCAAGCTACCCATCCTTGAATTTGAGGAGCTTCTTGATGTGGAGTTTGCTGATGATACAGCAGTCTATTTGGATGGGAATGAGGGCAACTTTAGAGCCTTAGTAATAGCCATGGAGACATTTTCCAAAGCATCAAGAGCACTAACTAATTGGCCAAATCCTATGGATTTTGGGCATGCGACACTAGACAGCCAAAGTGGCGAACACATCAAGACTCGAATGCCATGTGGGGATTGGCATTACCTCAGAGCAATAGTTGGCACCCCTCCTTTTGAGCATCAAACAAAAGCTTTTCTATCTTGTTGGGCATTCTCTAGATCGCGCATCAGTGAGGTGAAATGCCTCATCAGGAACTTCATTTGGTCAGGAGGTGATGGGAGTCCAGCCACAGCGAAGGTGGCTTGGGATGTCATCATACAACCTAGATCCAAAGGAGGATTGGGGATCATACACCCAGATAGCCAAAGCAAAGCCTTGTTGGTCAAGCTCATTGTTAGAGGTTTGCTTCCAGGTGAGGAGCCCTGGAAGAAACTTTTAACGGGGAGGCTAGAGAAATTGACACCTGCACATGAAGGACCATGGCAGCCCAGCATTCACTCGATATTTCAAGAGATTAGCACCAGAGATTTAGGGAGGAGCTTCGAGGTCTAATTAGCAGCTTCCATTATTAGAGCATGGAGATTTGTATCTCCAGGGCTTCACCAGCTTCCCTCGACTACTATTGAAGAGAAGAGGAGACAGCCTCTTCCCTTCAATCATTATTTGAAATCAGAGTTAGGACACACCATTGGGCAGTGGACACACTTATCATGGGGGAGATTCTCTTTGCAAGTCACTACATCACTGGGGGCGTGGTTTGCATTTCAAGAGTTATCACACGAGACTCAAAGGAAAAAACTACATGGCCTTAAGGGAGCCATGGCTTATAGATGGATGGAGATATTGGGCATACCAGAGGAGGCCTCTACAAAGACTTCAATGGGATCCGAAGAGTGGGTGTGGATCCCTTCCTTGATAGGCCACGCGACATCCCCTTTCTTGGCAACACCACTAGATTGGGACGCAGGATACAAATGAGCAAGATTAGAGCACAGCCTGTAGCCACCCCTCATTGGCATAGAGAAGGAATCTCAGATGAGTTTTTGTATGACTTTTGAAGGCGGCTACATGAGAGCTTCAAGCCCAGGAAGATATCTCACTTTCTATGGCTTCTAGCCCACAGGAGTTTAGAAGTTGGCACTTGGCTTGGATATGGCATGGACCCAGTGGCATGTGGGTGATGTGGTGAGCCAGAGGAGACACAAAGACATTGCCTATGGGACTATCCCAGAGCTCAATAGATTTGGAAACAGCTCTTAGGATAGTATTCCATGGTATAGCGGAGTCCATGGTAGCGACATAGGGAGCTATAGCTTGGGTCACAAACAAAGGTCCAGCATGCAACTATGAGGACACTCAAGGGACAATTTCTTTTCTCATAATTGGACAGCATCTGAGCAGGATCCCTACCCCAAACTACTCACAAACAGTGGACTTAGGGACATTGTTATAGATCAACCACTTGAACAGCCATCAGACCACTGAAAATTTAGCTCCATTTGATGCTTGTTATGATAATCAACGTATTATCATTGAGCCAGACGAAAATGGGAAGCAAGGGGATACTGAGAAACAGCTTGGCCAACAAAATCAGCATGCTGAAAATGAATTACAGCAGCCTAAACATGTATTACAGCAACCTGAAAATGCAGTTCAGCAACCTAATAATGAGGTCATTGACGTTCCTTTGGATGTAGATCCATTGCTTGATAACACAGATCATTGGGTGAGGAGGTCTACACGTGTCTCCTAACTTATACAAAGGTTCAATCCCTCTTTGGACTGCATTTTACTCACGGATAAGGGTGAGCCTCTCACATGTAAAGAGGCATTGGGTGAGGAGGTCTACACGTGTCTCCTGACCTATACAGAGGTTTGATCCCTCTTTGGACTGCATTTTACGCACAGATAAGGGTAAACCTCTCACATATAAAGAGGCATTGTCATGTGAGTTAAAGAAAAAGTGGGAGCTAGCTATGCAGGAAGAAATGAAGTCATTGTATCAAAATGATACTTGGGATTTGGTTCCATTGCCCAAAGATAGAAAAGCTATTCCTAACAAATGGATCTATAAAATCAAGTGTGGATGGCAAACCCAAACACAAAACTAAGCTTACGGCTAAGGGCTATGCACAAAAAGAAGGGATTGACTTTCAAAAAGTCTTTTCACCTGTTGTCAAAATGACCACTCTTCGGGTATTGTTTACTATTGTAGCATCTATGGATCTTGAACTTGATCAGATGGATGTTAGAACTATATTCTTGCATGGTGATTTAGAAAAAGAGTTATATGAAACAGCCAGAAAGCTTTGTTATGCCAGAAAAGAAGCACTTGGTGTGTAGGCTTAAGAGAAGTTTGTATGGTTCGAAAGAGGCTCCTAGACACTGGTATAAAAATTTTGATGCTTTCATCCTCTCACATGGGTTTAAAAAAAGCAATGCAAATCACTGCTTATATCTAAGGAAGGCTGATGATGGAAGCCTTATAATACTTGTGCTTTATGTGGATGATATGCTTATTGTTGGTAAGCATAAAAGCCAGGTTAATGAGCCTTTTCCATAAAGGACTTGGGTCCATCCGAACACATTTTGGGCATGTGTGTGACAAGAGATTGAGAGCAAAAGCTCTTATTTCTCTCACAAGAAAAGTACATCAGCAAAGTACTTGATCCTTTCTCTATGGCAGACGCTAAGCCACTTGGTGTTTCTTTACCACCATACCTTAAGCTTAGCAAAGCAGATTGCCCAAAAGATGATAAGGCAGTTAGCTCTATAAAGGGTGTTCCTTATTCTTCAGCTTGTGGGTCACTCATGTGTGCTATGGTTGCCACTAGACCTGACATTGCTCATGCGGTGGGAGTTGTGAGTAGGTTTATGTCAAATCCTAGCAAAGTACATTGGGAAGCAGTGAAATACATCTTCCGGTACCTTAAGGGCACACAAAGAAAATGTATTTGTTATGGAAAGGGTATGTTAGATCTACAGGGATATTGTGATGCAAACATGGCAGGTGACTCGGATACTCACAAGTCTACTATCGGCTACATATTTACGTTGACTGGTGGGGCCATTTCTTGGTGCTCTAGATTGCAAAAGATAGTAGCACTTTCTACCACACTAAGGCTGAATATATTTCAGCCACTAAAGCTTCAAAAGAAGCTGTTTGGCTTGGTTGCTTGGTCAAGAATTTTGGGCTGCCCACCAAAACGCTTGTACTTGGATATGATAGCCAAAGTACTGTATGCATGGCTAAGAATGCCATGTTTCACGCATGTACCAAACACATTGATGTGCGGTATCACTTTCTCACACAAGTTCTGGATGATGGTCTAATCACACTGACTAAGATCAAAACACAAGATAACCCTGCAGACGTTGGTAGGTGAATTGGGTAGTCTGCCTCTAACAACCCCCAAGACAACACCACAGGATAAGGACCGAGGATCTTCCCTCAACAAAACCCACGAAACAACACCACTGAACACATGATCCAAAATTCCTGATTACTCACTCCTCACTGAGACTTCAACTCAACAATTAAACATTTCAAACCTTCAAGCTCAGATTTTACCACTTTTAGAAAGAATCTGACACTGAAACAACCATGGCATAGACTCTAACAACACGAGCTTTCAGATTCACACAACTCCTATTTTTTAGGGATGGAAAACCCACAACACACCAAACTGCTCCACAAAGCGTGATTGCTTCAAGCAGTACAAAATGAGTTATAGGCCCTCTCTATTCTTCTTTCCTCAGAGCACACATAAATACAAACCAAATACACAAGTAATCAAAGCTTTATACGGCAAATTTTCATGCTCATTCAACTGCTACAAGCATTTCATTGTTGAAGACATTCCATTATTGCATCAAAATAGAGCTTGCAATAATATAGCAATGGATAATCATGATGACTTTCATGGGAAACCGAGTTGGTGACGTAGATGCTGCCAAATTCACATGTTTTCTCATAGAGCACAGAAATTGCCTCATGAAGCATTTCACAGAACATTTCATAACTTTCTAACCAGACATCGGATCGCCGAGCTTCAAAAAGGAAAGTTGTAGCTCTCTTTCTAATCTATAATTCTTCAGAACAACTCATAGTCAAATTCCTTGATCTGCTGCCCTGAAACAGCTCTGCACCGTCTGCAAACATAAATTCCTGCATGCTCTATACAACAAACACAACTACTCTGTTCCAAAAGTACAATCTTGCATTGATAAAGAGTCGCAGGAGCTTTGAACTTTACAAACTCAGATCCATTATTTTCTTGGCTGCAAATCCTTTCAGATTTCCACTAACTCGAACTCTTGCATTCAACACTTGCTTATAATACATATTCCATGCCTCATACCCAGTTTCAGATGTAGAGGCCCTTTACTTCTATTCTTCTCTGCTGACGGGAAGCCTCACGCAACAACTAACAAACATCACTCTCATCATGAAGAAGAACAGCCCTTTGCTGTCTTTCACTCATATCCATACACCAGAACTGATCTGCAAACTCTCTGCCCCACAAAGCAGTAGAAGAAAATAAGACAAAAAGGAGACTCTTATTACCATAATCAGAAAACTAAGAACTCGCATCAGCCCATTGACTTCAGCAGCCCTGCCATCATGCTCCACAGCTCCAATAACTTCAGCTTCATGGTCTCTTTCTTCTGACAATTTGTTCTTCTTTTTCTGAGCTTCAGATTTCTCCCTTCTTCAGCCTGCAAGATTCTTCACCTCTCTCTGGAGTCAGCTTGCAGGAAGGAGACACGCACACACCACAATAATCGTGGGTCGTGAGGAGTAGCAGTGTTATTCAAGGAGGAGCTACAGCAGATGATCCAAGTAGTCCGCAGAGATGAGCAGGCTAGATACATGTGGGTGAGAGTGCGTGGTGAGGAACGCACTTTGTATGTTTCCATATGCTATTTCCCCCCTATGACGTCCCGATACACCCCACCCAAGGGGCAATCACCATATGTGGCTTTGGATCAGGATATTTGGATGTTCTCGAAGGAGGGAGAGGTTATCTTACTAGGAGACTTTAATGCTAGGATAGCGTCCCATCAGGCGTCTTTCTTTGATACATTTGAGGAGATGCTACAGGAGCAGGATGTGTTAGGGTTACAGCTGGAGAGGACATCTCAGGATTTGGCGGAAGTCACCAAATATGGGAGATACCTTGTGCAGATGGGCACAGCACACAGGTTGGCCATTCTTAATGGCCTGGCTAGATACCCCCTATCCGGCGCCTTAACATGTTATCCTCACCGACATAGTGCCACCACCGTAGACTATGTTCTTCCCCCACCGATGCTGATATCTCACATCCAGGACCTCTCAGTATCCCCACGCCTTCTCAGAGTTGCAATGGATCATGCCCACCTATCATTCACCATCGACCTCCAATTCACTGACACGCAGACCCATCATGCAGCTCACCGACACTCGAGATACCTCTTTTCCAGAGAGACAGAGGATATATATGAGGCGGAGATCCTTAGATTATTACATGATGCAAACCCTAACGTTCCATTACAGGAGCTGAATCAGCAGTTCAGTGAGGCCCTACACATTGCTATAGGTGTAGCCTTCCCACACTCACGACCCACACAAAGAGCCTCCAACAGGGTGACACCTCAGAACAGTTGGTATGATCATGAGTGTCGTGAGACCAGAGCACGGCTACAGAGAGAGATAGCACTAGGGTCCACTACCCATAGACAGGCACAGATACTCTTTAGATGCCTCCCAAGGTGAAAGATGAGAACATTCCTAGCCCAGTTGGAGCAAGACCTATATCAGTTATTCTCGAGTCAAGACTTTATAGAGGCTTGGAGGCTTCTCACAGAGCATTGCTCGACCACACCTATTACGTCCAACGCTATATGGGAGGAGTATGCCGCTAGTCTTTATACTGTGGAAGGTCAGCCACCTCTTCCTGACCCACTTGCGCCTTGTCCAGAGACCACCACTTTCTTTACAGAAAGTAGGGTCTGAGAGACCATTGACAGACTTCGCAGAGGAAAGGCAAAAGATCATGATGGATTAGTAGTCGAGCACTTGATCCATGCTAGAGATTTGGTGGCAGGTTTCCTAGCTTACATGTTTAACAGAGCCGTGTGTGAAGGCCTACCAGAAAGCTGGAGCACGAACACTATTGTGCCCATCCTCAAAATAGGGGACCCTACTCTACCCAGTAACTATCGGACTATCATGGTTGGGCATACATTGGCTAAGTTGTATGCTTCCATCCTTGATGCATGAGTTCGGAAGGTGGGCACAGATGTGGGGTCTTAGAGCACAGGGACAGGCTGGCTTTAGGAGAGGCTTCTCCACATTGAATCACATCCTCACACTCGGAGCGATCATTGAGGAGGGAAGGGCCCATGGCCGACGGACCTACTGCTGCTTTATGGACTTCCGCAAAGCCTTTGACGTAGTACCGAGAGACAGGCTGATACATAGATTGCATGCCATGGGAGTACCGAAAGAGCTCAGTTGGGGTATTTTGGCACTGTATGAGAGAGTTGTGGGCAGAGTCCGGACACCTGAGGGCCTTTTGGCACCTATTTACTCCACCATTGGGGTGAAGTTGCGATGCCCCCTCTCTTCGCCATTAATTTGGCTTGTACATTGATAGGATTGCTAATTACATTTCACAAGAAGGAGATGAAGGAGCTCCACTAGATGGCACTTGGATACCTCTCCTATTGTATGCAGATGACATTGTATTGATAGCTGACTCTCCAGAGGGTCTACAGAGACACTTGGATACATTACACTCCTATACTTGGGACAATGGGCTTTTAGTGAACCTTGGTAAAACCAAGGTGATGGTATTTAATACTACACCACAATGGGTTAGAAGATCAAAGCCTAAATTCACATATGGATCTGAGGAGCTGGAGTATGTGGATTCTTATACATACTTGGGAGTCTTATTCACAGGGCCCACCTTTTCCCTGCGAGAGGCAGCAGACACTAGACTGACTCGCGGATACACAGCACTAGGTGGTTTGGAGAGGATGTGCTCACAAGTGCAATTCCAAGAACCCCGCACCAAGCTATGGCTCTTCGATACACTGGTCACATCCACACTACTTTATGGAGTACAAATATGGGGGCCTTGTCTTGACCACCATAGCAGATGAGGGCACACTTATGATGGATGGAGATCGATGGTGGAGAAACCCCTATTGTCCATGATATCCAGGATGATCAGATGTAAGGCCTCAATGCCACATGAGATCATCAGAGCCGAGCTAGCAGCTACACCGATTGTGGTAGAAGCCCTCACCCGATCGGTCGCATACATACATAACCTATGGGACTTACCCAGACACAAATATGCACGATTGGCCCTTAAGTCCTCCAGGCAACTTGCCAGAGAGGGTGATACTTCTTGTTGGTATGCACAGATGTCGGCCTGGTTTGAGCTGCATGGCTTTAGCATGGACAAGTTACCCCCCTTCCAGTACTCCCTTGATGCACCATCTCTTGACCTGAGCAGGTTAGAGATTCGCAAGATCATCAGGATGGATCTTACCCAACTGGATATTAGGCGAACATGGCTGATGCCAGGGCAGGAGCTAGGGACAAAGATGGCTTTCTACTGCGAGCATTTCCTTCACACTACTGACGATGGATTCATTGTTCGCCCGTGATACATGGACACCCACCTTTCCCATGGGATCAGATGTACTATTGGCCAGTTGCGTACCTCCTCACATCAACTAGAGATTGAGACCGGCAGATATAGATCTATCCCACCAAAGGAGCGCATATGCCAGATATGCCAATTAGAGCCAGAGACAAAGGAGCATTATATATGCCGCTGCCCAGCGTATTATGAGGTCCGTGGTCGTTTCCACTCTCTCTTTAGAGACGGATTTGGACCACTATCGAGAGTCATGGATTTTACCGATCAGCGATGCCTTGGCCTCTTTCTTCTTGAGATACGAT
This sequence comes from Lygodium microphyllum, assembly GCF_053477565.2. Classification (NCBI taxonomy): domain Eukaryota; kingdom Viridiplantae; phylum Streptophyta; class Polypodiopsida; order Schizaeales; family Lygodiaceae; genus Lygodium; species Lygodium microphyllum. The sequence continues at coordinate 60,071,443 of NC_141144.1, read as the reverse complement.
AGCTTCGTGACATGCGTCTCAAGAGTATAGCTGCTCTAGGACACCGAGGCCCTTCGCAGAGGCAGCTCACAGACTTCTTTGCAAAGGAGACTCAGAAGACTTCAATACAGTTACAGCCACAGTCCACACGAGAGCCTCTCCCACCACCACAGTCCACACAGAGACAAGGAGTATTGATTAATCGAGCCATTTAGCTTAGCCGATCCAGACATCCTAGGCCTCAACACAGACACCGACGACACCTTCATAGGCGGATACAAGGGATTATTGCTCGGGCTAGAGCTAGGCCCTCCATACCCACATGAGATTGTACCATTTGGAGCCCATTGTTACTAGATAGAGCCCTATGTTTACACATAACCATAGTTAGTTCCCTTTCTTATTTTGCTTTGTGCTACATATTTTGCCCAGACAATTGTACTATCATACACATGATTGTAACTCGTGGTCTCATAGGTCATTTTGGCCTTTTGTATACTCTCTCTCTCTCTCTCTCTCTCTCTCTCTCTCTCTCTCGTTTGTTGTGTTGTGTCGAACACTTCTCTTCTCTTCTTTCCCCAAGAGAACTACTCACGTTTTTTTATTTTCCCTTAATTTTTCAAATTGCCCCTTTCTTCCCCTTAATCGCTAGATGGCAAACATGCCCCTTGCCACGTAAAATTCCACTCAGGGACTCAAAATTGAAAATGAGAACACACTTTCTTCTCTTCCTGCATGAAGCGCGTATCTCAAAACTGAAATATCTCAACCACGTGTCAAATATGCATAATACCACTTGGGATTTCCATTTATCAACCCGACTTCCGTTACGGGTACGTGTTAGAAAGACAAAAAAAGAATATTTGCATGTGTTACCCCACTTGACTTCATGAAGCATCATGTCCTCAGTTGCTCATTTTCACTCACCAGTGTCCTCACTAAAAGTCTTGCAAAGGCTCAACATGAGCATTGCATTCTACTAGTGGGAATTGGTTAAAGGTTTGCTTAGGATCTTAAAGTGGAAGGTTGTTGGGTGTAAAGGCCCTTACACTACTCCCATGTATATATTTATTTACACATGTGAATACACCCTTGTAGGTGTAGGTGTACCGTACCCTAAGTGTAAATACATTGTTTTATTCTTTGTGTGTACCACACTAGTACACACCCATCTCTCGACTCTTCACTCTCTCACTTCACTGCATTGCCAAACACACCTCGATTGACACGCACACTACCTGAGTGCTTCCTCTTGCCCCCTTCATTGGCATTCATGGTTAAGCATTGAGAATCCATATCACAATTTACTATGCAATTGACTTATTTTGAGAGGTACTAACTATATGCTTACCTACAAGGTGGTAACAATTTATTTGTTCATTATAATCTCTATATTAACATTTGGATGTGCACAACATCACATTTGAAGACACACACCATTAAGACATATGGAGACACATATCAACATTGGTATATAGACATGAACTTTTGAAGACGTGCACACTATAAGAGGTTCAATAAATTGTTGGTTGTGCCACAACCTATCGATGTGTTGTAGCCCCCTTAAGAACTAGGTTGGCGCCATTAAACTTAAAAAAGGTGCATTACACATTAAACCTTAATTGGCTCATTTAAACAAACCTAAAACTCAAACCTTAATCTTGAACCTCAATGCTAAAAGAAGTGTGCATGCCTTATAAGCAAACTTCCACAACTCATTGGTTCCTCATCTATAAATAGATGGTGTGCTAATCACTTGACAACATAGTCACCAAAAACATTTGTCTTGTTTTGTGTCTCAAAATTTCATTTCAAGTTTCATTTCAATGGCTACCTCAAGGTTTCAAGGTTTTTTCAAATATGATTTATTATAATTAAAATTAGTATATATTAATAATGTCAAAAGAAGAAAAAGATCCATTAAATGAAAATTTTCATTCCACCTAGATCCTAGAAGCAAGAGTCTAAATCGAAAAACAAAAACATCCATTTCATCTACTTATTTAGAATTCAGCATTCACAAATCACAAATCACAATGTATATGCTACAACATATGTATAATATGTTAGGCAATATAAGAGTGAAAATGGATGTTCATAAGAGGAATCCTTGTGGGGAGGCATTTGTCAATCCAGGAGTGGAGGCCCAAGGCAAAGGAGGAGGAGGTGAAGGAGGAGTGTATAGAAAAGGTGAAGGAGCAGAAGGAAGAGGAAGAGATGAGGTGTAGGAGGAGGAGGAGGAGGAGGAGGACATGCACAAGGAGAGAAGGTGATGGCCCGCATAAGGAGGGAGGCAAGAAAACACAAGCTGAAAAAGAAAAACAGACCACATGTTCTCTTTTATAAGAAACCCTAAAAAATAATTTCCATTTCACCCAAAAAAAAAAAATCATTTCACAACCCCATTTCGCAAAACGAAAGAAAATGTTTTGTGTTTTGTCACAACAAAACATGTTTTTGTGCGTGTGTGTGCTCTTTTCTGTGCACTATGCAAAATTAGGCTTTTAGCTTTTTTCCATCGTGCTTTGTGGGCTGGAATTTAGAGTGAGTGAGAAGACAAGTGCCTAAACAACTCTATCGCTCTTGTCATGGGTTTAGCTTGATAGGCTTGTATGCCCAATTTTTGGCCGCCGGTTTTTGGCCGTCCTCGCTGATTTGTAGGGTTCGTTGCTACATCCCTTGCTCAGTCAATTCACTCCACCCCATCCAGTCTACACCGCCTCATGGCTGCCAGCTCCATCGCCTACTGCTGCCACTCCTCAGCCTAGCATCATCATTCCCAGCTGTTGCCTGCCCATCTAGTGGTTGTTGCTGCTGTGTTTTGTAAGCCAACTGCTTGGCAACTGCTCCTCGACCCTTTGGCAGCTGCATTTTGCGAATTTCAGCCTCCATCAGCCTGCAGATCACCATCAACAGGCTCTTGGACAGCCGCCTTGACTGCTGCAGCTCCTAACAGCCTGTTCACAGCTGCCACCTTGCTTTTCAGCCAACATGGACAGCTGCATTTTCAGGCCTGATCAATCACCTGCAGCTGGACAGCTCCTAGAGGACACACATTGCTCCGACACTCAGCTGCAGGCTGCATTTTAACTGTCTGCCCACTTCTCAGCTCCGACTGATGGTTCCACCACTCAAGATCTATCTCCAATAGACGTCACACTCTAACACCACCCTCAGCCTACTCTCGTCCAAGTCATCAGCTGTTGGACAGCTCTGCCTCTTTGAGCATTCTATACAAGCATTCATATACTTTCAGCAGTCATTCAGTTTCATCAGTGTTTCTTCTTCTTTATTTTGCATTTTTGTGTTTTTGTCTGAGTTATTGTGTTCCAATCATGCTCATACATTTCACATGGTATCAGATCTGTTGCTCTTCTAAAGAGCATCTTAAGGCTATCATGGAGGCTTGGCTTGTGCGAGATACACAAGCGACACATAACTAATTCACAATGGTTGAGACACCTTCCTCTTGGGAAGCTCAAGTTTCTGATTCATTGGAATCCTTGAGGGGTTATGACCTCAACTGGGAGGACAACCCATCTTCTTCTTCTACAGATTTAGAAATGTCAGATATGGAATTCAAGAAGTACTTACAAAAACAATGGCTAGACTACAATCCTCTTTCAAATCTCTACACTCCGAAGAGCATTGCACATCAGTGAAGATCAATAGGCGAGGCGGGTAATCTCTCCACTCAGGGAAGAGATTACCACTTTTAGGATGATTGGCAATAATCTTTCCACTCATGGAAGAGATACCATTGGACGATTGGCAAACCATTGTTTTTCATTACAGCCAAGACCAAAGTCAAGTTTGTATAATCCTTTTGATTCATATGAACAGAAACCTTCTTTGTTACTCATAGTGTGCACAATCCAGATCTAAGTCACCATGGTGGCACGGGGACTATGACTGGTATGAGAATGTCAATGTCCATGGAGAAGGCTCTCGACCCAAATATACATCTATGTTTTACTTATTACATTACCTTCTTTTTCATTTGAACATGTTGTCAGTATTAATTAATCACAATCCCCTCTGTCCTCCCTCTTCTCATGAACATTTAGATTCTCTTTCTTTTGCTTTTAATAGCTTAGGATTAAATTCTACATTTGCATCAAGTACAATAGGATTAGGCTCTTCTATTTCCATTCCTAGTACATTTTATTTTTCAATTCAACATGTTAGCTACCCATAAGCGTCACCATACACACCATACTTTGCACACACCCGCAAATGAGCAGATCTATCTACCCTAGGATAGCTATGTTGGGTATTCCCCCCACTCCCCATGCATCTACAACCACTTAGAGACAAGGATATCCATTCTCTCCTTTTAGTGTGCCTCCCCACATTCCATCGGCCACTCAAACGCATTGATATCCATCATGTGCTTATTGTACACCTTCACACACTCCATGGATCATCCAACGTAGGGATTTTCCTCCTCTACCTATAGGGCACCTATCCACTCTCCTTGGGCTACTCATATGGTTGCTACTCATATGGTTACCATGCCTATGCCTTGTCCACCCACACACGTATATGGATCCACTATGTACACATCTCAAATGCATGGTGGGCACTTTGGTGTCGATCCCCAAGCATACTCGAGTCTTCCACCCTACAGACCCTATTCACCACTCAACATGAATACTCCACCCACTATGGCCAAGAACACCTTTACTAATAAGATTCATTTTAAGGGTCAAATTTCACTACTTGCTCTAACTTTATACACCACATGCTTGAGTCTCACGGTCTTTAGGACCTAGTAGTTGGTCTAGAGGCTATCCATCAAGGGAGAGTTCACAATGCTACAACAAATGTGGAGTTAATGCAAGGATTACTACTCAAGTTTCAACCATAGTTACAACAATTTTCCTTGGCATCTAATCCTTGGAGTCATTTCATTGACCTGTATACACCAAGAGATCAATCTCGACGTATCAATCTCATGAGCTGCAAGAGTTTAGCATTAAGGAGGAGATGACCTAAAAGTCAAGATGGCTAAGTGTCACTCACCAAGTTTGCCACCACTAGCTCATCGAAGTCGAATGACAATCAAGTCACGTTATTTTTCAATAAGCCCCCTCCTACATGCTTTCGCTTTATACAACAAGTCATTTCATTATCCCACTGCCACTCTTCTACAAGTTCATATGCCACCTTTCGCATTACAAAAGCTTGCATGATCAAGTTCACAAAAAGACCTCTCCCATATTCTCCCTTTCAACAAGGACTCTAGTATCCTTTTGTTCAGAGATGGCAGAAACTCTCAAGAAGGTAAGGTAACCACTTTCAAGTGACACCCCTTACTAAGGAAACCAAACCCATCTGATTGCAACCCCCTTAAAAGAACAGGTTTTGCACCCACTGCTAGTGCTCGGGTAACATCGATGAAGGGTGTCATACCAAGGCCCAAGGTCTTACACCTAAATCGTCCTCACATCAAGCCGTGACCGCATCCATGGGTGGTATTCCTCCTAGATAGTTGAGAGGTTTTCTTTAGCTCTTGGGCATGTTGAGCTAAAAATGCATTATAAACTGATTAGCTTTTTATTACAATCCCAAAACTCAATTATTACTAGACTTTCATTAAATAGTTAGTGGTCCTGGAGAGTGTCTATGTCCCATAAGCCAAACCCTAATTTGGGAGGATTCACACTTTTATAAACACAGGATTGTGCTTTTTCAAGGTGTTTATGATTTTTTTCAGGTTATTGAAATATCATATATTACCACCTGCAAATACCATGCCTGGGTCTCGTGATGATGCACGACATGTTTTACGAAAGCTTGGCATGGACTACAATAACATCCATGCATGTATCAACGATTGCATACTGTTTCGAGGAGAATACGAGACTATGGAGACATGTCCAAAGTGTGGTGCTCACAGGTATCGACAGGACTTGCAAGGGCAAACCATCCCTCAAAAAGTTCTCAGACACTTTCCGCTTATCCCTCGCATAAACCACATGTTTCGTACGTCCGGCATGGTGAGCTTGACAACATGGCATGTGCAGAATAGGTCCACGGATGGAGTTCAACGAATATCAGCGGATTCACGCGCATGTAGCCACATTGACTCTACCTTCCCAGGCTTTGCCCGAGAGCCAAGGAATCTTCGGCTCGGTCTTACAATGGATGGTGTGAACCCATTCGGTCTGCGCTCAACTTCTTACAGTGTGTGGCCTATAGCCCTTGTCAACTATAATATCCCTCCATGGATTTCTACGAAGAAAGGACATCTCATCCTTAGCTTACTCGTCCCCGGCCACTACAAAGTCAAAAATATGGACGTGTATCTTCGTCCATTAGTCGATGAGCTTAAGATTTTGTGGGAGGAGATGGTCACCGTGCAAGATATGAGCAGGCGCGATGGTTGGCGGTCGGCCAATATTCGAGCCATTCTCATGTGGACGATGCATGACTTTCCGGGATTCAGAGAGTGCTCAAGTGAACAGGCCTCCGTTCTCATTGGTAATATCTATATTTTATCTCGTTCAAGCAAGTATTCACTGGGTCGTGGTGTTGGAACAGGTCTGGTTACCTCAGGTTATCATGCATGTCCATTGTGCGGGCCACAGTTAGACTCCCGAAGGTCACAAACCATGAAGAAGATGGTATATCAAGGACACGCTGCTTTCTTGCCGGAGGATCATGAACTCAGGGAAGGTTTCCTTGGACGACCTCCAACACGTATGAACGCCGCAAGCTGGTACGAGCTGAAAATGGTCCACGCGAAATCACATCCAAACGGAATGCGACAGTTCTCAGTTTTTTACGAGTTGCCATATTGGACCCACTTACAAGTCAACCACTTGTTGGATCCCATGCATATTTTCAAGAATGTGGGCGCTCTGCTATGGGACCACATCACAGGAAAGAGAGACACTATAGGGGCACGAATGGATTTGAAGGAGGTAGGTAAGATGGAGGCGCTTTGGCCGCAGTCGAGTGCTGATGGTCGCGTGCAGCTTCCTCGCACTCCTTGGGTTTTGTCCACTAAAGAAGAGCGCATTGTGAAGCAAGTAGTCAAGTCTATCCGCACTCCGACGGGTATGATGCGTTCTCTCAGGTCTGCATTTTCTAAAGACGACCAATTATCAGGGCTAAAATCCCATGACTGGCATAAGATATGTCAGGTTTGTACTACGAATGGATTGTAATTGGCGTGCGCATTTTGCTATTTAGAGTGTAGCCATTATTCATGATGCTCTCTCATTTGTGGTAGTTTGTACTACCGATCGTGATCGCAAGATGTCTTACTCCAGAAATACGCGGGGCCATTTACAGGTTGTTGACTTTGGTGTAATGGATCTCACAGAAGGAGATTAAGATGTCCTCTATTGAATCTGCGAGGCGGGGAGCAGTGGAGACGGTCTGTCTCTTTGAGAAATACCTACCCACCAGCATGCTCACGATACAAATCCACCTTCTTGTGCATCTTGTAGATGAAGTGGAGATTGCTGGACCTGTCCATACGCGATGGATGTTCTTCTTGAAGCGCTTCATGAAAACCCTGAAAGGCTTTGTGCGACAACGAGCTCGGCCAGAAGGTAGTATGGCTGAAGGTTGGTTGGTGTCTGAGACGCTAGTGCATATTTCACAATGGCTACCAACGGTGGATCCAGACAACGAAATGTTGTGGTCGCTGAAGGGCGATGATAGACTGACTAGAGATGTGGTGGTTGGAAATGGGGTAGAAAAAAGAATGGATGCCTCAATGGAGGAGAAGGTGAATCGCTTTTGTATGTTGCACCATGCCTCTATGGAGACGCGAGCAATGAAAATTTGCGACACTAAAAGCAATGGTAACAGGAAAAATTTTTTTAATGGCAGGGCAGCTATAACACTGTGTGCTTTATTAGAACCATACAAAATAGTTTCTGCACTGTTATTGGCGTCCTCATTTTCATCGCAAACCATCGCTATCAACGTCGGTATTGATGTCGATATCAAACGACGCTGATACCGACACCAATACCGATGCTGATAGTGAAATGACGCTGATACCGACGCCAATACCGACTGTCCTATGGCGTCACCAATAACAACGCTTTTTGCGACGACGGGGGCAAATTTTGTTATTTGCATTTTCGTCGCTTCTAACGTCGGTATAAGGCCTATATCTTGTAATGCATGTTATTACTCCTCATACAATCCACCAACTTAGCTTATGTTAAAGTGAAGATGTTGTAGAGGCAACCTATGCTAAGAAAAGAGACCGAGTCTGGTATGTTCAAGTGAAAATATTGACAAATTCAATTGAAGATGAAAGCAAGGCAAGTGCAAGTGAAAACTAAGTCTAGTACTAGATGAACATGTATAAGGTGCTCTAAAATGAGGAGAAAAGGGAAGCTCTTTACTCATCACCATCTTGCAATACTTAAGATCTATTGTTTTTCTCCAACCAAAAGATACAAGAAGTATCAAGAATATGAATGCTAAGCAATTGATCAAAAGCAACATTCTAAGTTAGCAACCTTCTTTCAACATGACACTTTAAGTTAGAAACTCGATCGTTAAAATTTTAACATAAGGATCAAATGGATTATATTCATGAAATGATGCTTAAATTTGGAGTTTTTCCTAAAACGTCAATGTCATGTGTGTAATTTTAGACAAGGCCTCAATATGTTTTGACATTAAAGACAACTCGAAATTTAGATAAAGTCCAAATATGTTTTAACATTGAAGACAACTTGCATGGACGTATCCTTGTTCTAAATTTTCATTTTTCTAGCATGAATCAGATTAGGTACAAATTAAAAGATTTGATCACTAAGAGTGGTTGTTTAGTGAACAACAGTAGTGGACATCGAGTAATTGGCTATGAGAGCGATTGTAGTATGTTTTGAAGTCAAAAAATTTACTTACGGATCTATGAGAAAATAATTGGAGGATGTATATATTATGAATGCACGGAGAGAGAAGATCATGGAAGAAGATGCATCTTCCTCATCTCCTGGAAAGTGTTAAGGAAGGAAGCTCCCGTATTACAGGAGCCATGGAAGCCAAACTTGGCACTCTTGGCCATGCTCATGCGATAGGGAGGGAGTTTGGTGAGTACAAGGTCGAGGCACCACCATCCGACAACCAGATCCTCCCATCGGGTGGGGTAGAGATTGTGTGAGAGCACGAGCTCCTCCCACACGTCGCGCTTGTCTTGCATCATATCCACCAGGCTCATCTGCTGGCCCGTGTAAGGAGCCGCCTTCACACAAAAGCTCTCGGCTATGGCTGGCCACAGCTCCTGCCACGTCACAGCGTCGCCGTTGGCGATATTGTAGGCCTGGTTCCTGCACGCCGCGTCCGGCGTCTCGACGGCCCAGATCTCTTGATCTGCGATCAGTTCCGCATCCGAGGCCTCCACGTGGCCCTCCCAGCTATGCCGGCTCCACGGGAAGACGAATGGGAGGCTGCCACGCTTGCAGATGCATGCGTACGCGGCGACCGCCAGCGGCGTGTTCAAGATGGCATTAGGAGACACCCCGACGATCAGCCCAGCCCTATGCACGGTCCACGTCAGCGGTCGCGCCGACATGGCGGCTACGTGGAGGAGGAGGTCCTCCTGGGCGTAGTAGAAGTTCCGGTCCGGCAGGCACGGCGTGTCCTCAGCAAAGGTGCCGAGGTCCACGTGGGTGTCGAAGCGGGACCACCCGTAGTGCGAGCCGAGGTAGTGCTTGGTCCCGGTCTGCAGGCACACGTGCGAGAGGCCCCGCGCATGGGGCAGCAGCGCGTCCAGCGTGTTCCGGAGCATGCTGACGTTGGCGCGGATGTTCTCCTCCTCCATGGCGCAGCTCGTCCAGGTCACGAAGAACAGGTGTGTGGTGTCCCGGAGGGCCGACACGTGGCGCTGCGTCTCCGCCGCGTCGAGCAGGTCGCACTGGATGTACTTCACGGCGGCGCAATCGCATCCGTCGAACCAGGCCGGGCGCGGACGGCGAGCAATGCCATACACCTTCATCCATGAGCCGCCGCGATTGGACAATTTCCGGGCTAGGCTCACACCCACGATGCCTGTGACTCCGGCGATCAAAGCAACTGACTTCTTCCCACCCTCCATTGGGAATCTGGTGATAGAGATACTAAAACGTTCACAACGGAGATAGAGATACGATAACGTATCTCCTTGTCTGAACCTGCTCCTAGCCTACATACCCTTCCGCTCGTGATAGCCTATATACCCTTCTGCACAGAGTAAGTACCAGCTGGATCCTCGTTCGAAGCAGGAGCCGTGCGATGCTTTCTTTTCCTTCAAATTTTATCCTTTATTTGACAAATAAAACCACCAGTTGTCGATGGGACATATTTGGCCGTCCGATGTTTTAGGTTGTCATATTTGGCTATGTTGTTTCAACATTAGCCAATGGGATGAAAGTCGATCGACTGCCTATCCTCCTTCAACAAGTGGGTTCCCCAAAAAGGGCCCAGTCACGTGCAACATTTTATAGGGGGAAAGGAAGCCTGCCTCCCCCCACTATTCATTCAGTTGCACCCAACTACTATGGAAGGAGTGGCGTTTCATTTACCCTGTAGCAACCCCACAAACCATTCCAAAGAAAGGAGTTTTTGTGGAGCGCTTACAAGGTTAAGTGATTCTCACCGCAGAGTAGGCCCACTCCCCCAATTTATATGCCCACAAACCAAACATGCATTAGCCAAGGCTAAAAGAAGGTGTAAGAGTAGAAGCTGGCTACAACACATAGCAAGAGCACGCTTCAAATGGGCACCATGGTCATAATGGTGAAGGTAGGTGTTCTATACTCCTTGTTCAAGGACTTAAATATTGGATAAGCAACACCGATCTAGGGCCTTGCCTATTGACCAAGGTTCTCAAAGCCTTGGTTAGAGATAGCTAGTAACTCAATTATAACTAGATATTTCCCTAACTACTACTTTATCTTGCACTTTAAGTCTTAGAAAAAGGCTTCAAATGTTTTGGGTTACAGACAATGGAAACTTAAAAACTGCCCATTAGTATAATTCAAGTGGTTTGTGTGCTTTAAGTCTAATGGCCCTAAGCCTACCAAGGCCTCGAGCTTTAGGGTAGATTCGTCAGGAATCACACCCTTGTTCTTTCCTCAATTGTCTACTTACCTAACACATGTAAGTCGTATACATAAAACCAACTTCCTTAAATAATCCTTTTAATTACAATGTTTGTTCACAAAATTTAAATCACAACACATGAATAATGAAAATAAACCTTTAGAAAACGACGTCTTTATTTAATAGAGATTCTTATACAAGTATTCACCTTACGTCCGTATAGAAGAACAGCACAAAGGCATTTATTTTACCAAGATTTTTACCCCTAACTAGTATTGAGACCTCGAAAAGTCCATCTTGAGTTGTGTAGGGATTTTGATAATTCTCAGGAGTTTAAGAGTTTACTGGCCCAGAGTCCCCTTGGCACCCTTAACTCCTCTTGCCCAAGGATCCTCCTATGAAGCGACCTCTCACCATGGGGGTTGATCTGAACTCTCTGAGGTGGCACAACTAAACCCCCTTGGAAAAGGGATCCACAACTAGCCTCGGGGAAGGTCTAGCATGCTTTTCTTTTTATCATGCTCTGTAGGAATCATGATTTTTCCTTGGAAACTACATGAGTCAACAAGGTGAGTATTTTTTCTAAGTTTTTTTTTTTACTTTTATTTTTCTCAAAGAAAAAATTATATCATCCTTTTGGTTATCTCCTTACCTAGGACTCGTACTTTAGTTTGTTACGTTGGCAAAGTGAATTGGTTCAAATATCTTAGGTTTAAAATAGTTACACACTTGATTTAATAATTTCTAATCAGTTATATACATCATTTCCTCTAAAGAGGGTACTTCCAATCAATAATTTTTAATAACCTACTTTAAGTGTCTTAATTTACTTTACATGATTTATAAATACCAAGAAAAATAATTCTCCTTACTTACATAATTTGTAAATACTAAAAGAAATATTCTTGATACAATTTTCACTTTTTTCTACATTTATATAATTCGTAAATGCTAAAAGAGATATTCTTGATACAATTTGCTTATATGAAATTGGAGAGAATTTACTCAATGCCTTTCGATGGTATGCAATTTATTCTACCCTTTAAAACTCTAAATTAATAGTCTTTACTTATTCTAACATTTCCTTCTTGTTGAATTCCCATAGTAAGCTATAACTTGTTTGCAGAATAATAAAGCTCTTTTACTTAGATTCCTATTTATGTATTAATAATTGATCATTAATTTACATAAGCACTTGATCTTGTGTTGCATGTGATGGTGTGTTGACCATATTCGTGATCATATTCATAGCTCTAGAATACTGTCACTTCGAGCCATTGTGAATAGGGAGTTTGCATATGCTAGCTTCAAACTTTGATAGTCTCGATCAGGGATCTCAAATGGCTATGGGGATTCCATATGAGATGAGAATCTTGCGGAGAGAAGAGGGATTATTCAACATATGTAATCGTGTGCAGTTACAACCCGTGATTCTAGCTATAAGAAATCATCTATATAATGTTCATTCAAAAGATATTGAGAAATAACCCTTCTTTACATGCTATAAGGCCTTAAAATGACCACTTTTACTTTGCTAAATTTACAATTTTTTTAAATTATAATTTAAAAACTCCTTTTGTAAATATAATCCTATAAATTTTACTAAATATAATACCCTTCTTTTGAATTCACGTGGTTACATGTTCTATAAGGTGAATCCCTCGGGACTTGTAATAAACCAGAGTATGACTTGGGGTTGTTGATGACCTCTTGCTTTCCTTTCTCTCTCTCTTTGTCTTCTCCTTTCACTTTCTCTTCTTTCCTTCTCCTCCTACCTTTCCCGGCTTCGTCTCCTCTTCTTCTCCTTCTCTTCCCTTCTTCTCCACCTCTTCTCTTCTCCTCTTCCTCTCTTCTCCTCCTTCTCCCTCTTATTCTCCTTTCCTTCTCTTCTCCTCTTCCTCTTCCTCTCTTCTCCTCCTTCTCTCTCTCTCTCTCTCTCTCTCTCTCTCTCTCTCTCTCTCTCTCAATAGCAAAGTGGTGGTGAAAGACAAACAAGCCATTAGCCTAAGCTAAGGCTAAGGCTTGATAGCTTTTGGCTAAAGCTCCAGTCTAAGGCTATTGGCTATTGTTTTTTTAATAGAACGGCATCTCATTGACAGTTTGCATGGTTTAATCATGCATGGGGATTAACGCATAGTGTTTAGTTCAATGATGCTCGCAGTGTATTGGAGAAAGGTAACAGTTTCGAGGGATAGTTACAGTTCGAGATAATTGATGACGGTAATGAGTCCGATGGTGATGATGGTCATTAGGAGAAATATGGACTCTCTTTTTTACCCCTTAAGGCATTTCTCTCACCTCTCTCTCTCTCTCTCTCTCTCTCTCTCTAAAAAGAGATTCCAAAATAATATTAGAATAATAGATCTTCTACAATCAAGAAAATCTTGTATTTGTATTTTCAATAGATTTCGCCTATTCTTTTATTCTCAAACTGTACGATAAGGTCACTTTTTCTCAACAAATTCCTCGTAACTAGAAAATTATAATTCTATTTTCTCTAAAAACAGAGCCAATCATTAATATACGACTCTTTAATGTCCTCATCACTTTTCAACATGAAAATATATTAGAATCATTCTCATTCTTGCTTCTTAAAAGTGCGGAAGTTAAAAAATGATATAAAATGACGTACATATTATATTTTAAGATTATTTTTTACCCAAAGACACCTTTTTGACTCCAGAGTTTCCTTGTAAATTTTTATTGTTTTTGGACAAGTATATATCTATTTCTGGACATTTCTTCATTCCCTCTCAAAGCTCTAGTTTTGTCTGAAATTTTATGTACTCTTCTCCTTCCCTCTAGAATATGGTTTCTTGCATACGAATTCTTCTGAAGCAACACTCAGTACTATCTACAGCACTCTCTACCCTGCTACAAGCAATCTTAGGAGTGGTTTTGATAGCATTTGTTGAAATCAAATAATCTCTATCTACAACACTCCCTACCCTGCTACAAGCAATCTTCCTCTTTAGTATTGTGCTATAAGATATCTTTCTCTTCAACACTCTATACTACAAGCAATCAAGTGATAATGGAGGTATCTTTATTTTTTTAATATCTGTGATGTTATTATTCTTCATAGTTGTTGTTTAATCCTTAAGTGTCAATTCATAGAGAGAGAGAGAGAGAGAGAGAGAGAGGGTAAAGGGGGGGAAGAGAGAAGACTGTGTGAGATGAACTAAGAAAATAAGTGATAGAGTGACAAAGAGTAAATTAGGATAGAATATAATAATGTTATTGTTCTCCACTAGCCAAGCTTGTGTATAAATGTGTTTAAATATCTTTGATTAATTTAGAGAGAGAGAGAGAGAGAGAGAATATTTTGGATAGAATAGAAGATAAGATTGAATGCTGATTAGAGGTAGATTAGAAGCTAAGATTACAGGCAAATTAGGGGTTGATTAGGGTCTATCATTACTGAAATCAAGAGAAAGAGACAAGATTCAACTGGGTAAAAAAGAACACAGCTATAGTGAATCAAAGGGATATAATTGTGTGATTTGAATGTTAATCCAAGTTAAAATTGACATATATTTTTCTTTACAGGATGCAGGTGTAGGACATACCAAGAAAAAGAGAGATATTCACTTTCAATTTGGAAGATGAATATGCACCAATGTTCAAAAGACATATAGAAAGGGATGATGTAATAAGATACATGATGCAACAAGAAAGAAATGCAGGGAAAAGAAATGTGGACCTTTGGGTTGATGGGTGCATTTATCCACCTAATCCAGTCACTCAAAGGCCACCACAATTTGAAGGGCTTACATCAATTGTAAAGTTCGTTTGTGAAGGCAATGAAGGATTGTATGGATATACATGCAGACTTGTCACACAAGGATTAGTAGGGATTCATCAAGCCTTGACAAATATACATACAAGATTACAAGGCCCATATGCAGTCTTTGATGGAAAAGGATAGATTATTGACTGAGAAGGATAGGGAGAACTAGAGCCTACAACAAGCAATGTTTGTCATTGAAGATGCTATGCATGCTACACACTTTCAAAATATGGAGTTACAATCTAAAGTTATGGACTTGGAGAAGGATAATGGAAACATAAAGAGGAAGCTCATGAAAACTTTGGAGATTGGGTCCACTTTAAAAACCAAAGAAGCATGTCAGCGTATCTGATTAGTTAAACCAATTCACTAATTAACCAAAGGAAGTGGACAATATCATAGACAAATATATGCTCAATCTGCTACAATGAGAAATATGTTCCCTCATTTAGAGAATGATACTATTGCCAAAGTCCTAAGCAAGGATATGGTCAAAAATGCATTGGAAAATCATAAATTCAGGGACATTGTAGATGGTGTCGCAAGTGAACATCTTAGAGATGTGAGCAACTTGTTTACTGCTACAGATGCTTAGGGATTATATGACAAGGTGGAAATGAGTTTTGAGTCATATGGTATGCTCTATCAACAATTGGATACATGATTTAAGCAAGTCTTCAAAACTAAGCGAGTAATGCCTCTGCCAAAACCATTTCACGTGAAAAAGGCTTGAAAATAACTAAATGAGATAGTTTTAGAACTAATTGGTGAGCCAATGCATCTGAAAAGTACACACATATTGAAGTATGGTTCCAAAGAAGTTGCATTTGTATTGAATGCATCCAACAACTTTGTATTGGATATATGTAGGGTTCAGATTGCTATGGTCAAGTTCTACAATATATCTATGGAAGAATGTAGAGGCAAGCTTAAGTTTGTCCTCAAACTTGATGAGAGTGAGATTATTAAGGGAAAAAAACTTAAACATGTGAGTATAACACTTATGAATCGAGCATTGGATCCCAACATGGATGAAAACCATCCTTTATACTTCACTGTACAGTCAAAGAATGAAAATGGTGGCTTGCAACATTTGAACTGCCAAAGGAGGACCATGAAGCACCTAAAGTTTTTTTAAACCTCACTTATATACCCAGTGTTATTCAACAACAAAATAATGGAGCAATTTTACACATCGAGTGGTTTGGGGACTATCAAGTTGAATGGCATCTTATAGGTGATTTAAAAACATTGAAGTATATGTTTGGTTTATCAAATGCAGCAAATGTAAAATTTATGTGCATATACTACATGCAAACTAGGAAGAAAGGGAAACATGGAAAGAAAGAATGGCTTGCCAAGGCAGGACAACAAGTTTCTCTAACATGTGAAAAAAAAGTCATGAGAAATGGAATGCTAGTTCCAATGGATCCAAACTGGCGCCCTATTTTTGAAATACCACTAACAAGGGTTCACTTTTGCACATTGCATTGTTTGGTTAGAATAATTGAGAAGCTAGTGTATGAATATATACTTTTGCACATTGCATTGTTTGGTTAGAATAATTGAGAAGCTAACAAGGGTTCACTTTTGCACATTGCATTGTTTGGCTAGAATAATTGAGAAGCTAGTATATGAATATATATGCTTTGCATATAAGATGCAGCCTGTGTTAGAAGCTAATGCTACATGCAAGAAGGTAGAACAAGTCCTCTCTGAAGTTAGATTGCATGGGGGCCAAGTAGAAATAAAAAAGAATGAGAAAAAATCGGGAAAGAGTGGAAATATCCCTTGTAAACCATGCTTTGGCAGACCCAAGGCTAGGAAGTTTATATCTGCACCTCAAGATGAGGAAGGCAATATACTTGTAAAACAACCAGAGAAGTATGAAGCATGGAAAATGTTGCACATTGCTGTTCCGGATTGGAGCAATGGGGGACGAACGAGGATTACAAAGGCAGAAGTGTGGATACACCTAGATAGATTAGCAGCTCTCTTACAAAAATTGAGGTCTAGGAATGGTGATGCCAATACATTTAAAGAGACAATTGCTAAATTTCATAAGTCCATGGTGGAGGCATGAACTACAAATAGTATAACACACTAAATGGTCAGTATTGTCACCATTACAAAAAAAACCATCATTTTGAAATAGTTTGTGTTTCTAATCTCTCTTCTTGTGCAGCATATACTTGAAGCACATAGGCCATACTTTGTAGATCAAGGAAGTTTGGCAATATGGTCAACTCAAGGCACGGAACAATCTCATTGGCAAGCCTGCTGTGCTTTTCAAAAGGCAACTGATCATGGAGGTGGCATCAATGATTCCAATTCTATGAGGCAATTATTACAATGGTGGTATAGGAGATTAGAGATACGATACAAGGAAAAAGAAAAGAAGTCCAAAACCTCTCAAGGAGAAAAGCAAGATATGAAAACAACAGAGCTAGACAATGCCACGTAGAATGGTTGGTAACCCAAGAGAGAGATGGCAAAAAATGGAGACCTAGATAAAGATAATACTTTTGATGCATTTAGAGTCCACGAGAGAGCATAGGTACCTAGGATATGACACATCAATACTTCTATCTTTAACCTGAGATGTCTTGCAAATTTCGTTTAGAATTTCGAAGGTTTGTCACTATGTTTTTTAAAGTCAATTTCAAACTATGTTTTTAAGTTATGAAAAGTCGATTCCAAAATCCTAAGACAAAGGTATGAAAATTCCGAACCTTGGAACATTCACTAGCCTAAACAGAGAGGGGCATAAGGAACCTTGGAACTTTGTGCGGCTCTTCAGCACTGTCCTTCCCGCGTCCTTCGTAAAATCAGTGACTGCCACAAGAGTCCCCAAGATACGGGTGGCAATGAAAGAGGTTAAGAATATCCCACAGTTCCTAGAGATTGAGGCAAATGAACACTCCTTTAGGCAGTACGTCATTGTGACTGGGCAATCGGGGCAGTGCTGCCTACGCTGCCATGACTTTGGGAACCAGGCAGCAGAGTGTACACGCTTCGATGCTAGGGTGGCTCTGCCGACAAGACCACCAATGGATGCGGACGGTTTCACACGAGTACAAAGACGACAAAGAGAGAGACAGTAGGGGGAAGCGACGCAGGGAGCAAGTGGGCGAGCTTCCCCCCCCCCCCCCCCCTTGGCAAAGCACTCCACAGCCCCCCCTGCCCGTCCCACCCGGCAAGACTGCAGCCCCCCACATCCACCACCCGCATCACAAACTGCCTTGCATGAGTTCCCACAGCCCCCACACCCACCCACCTCTACATCTCATGCCCCCCCCAACTCACCCTAGCCCACATCCCCCCCTTTCCAAGGCCACCAGTCCCCCCATACACCCGCCATGCATCCCTGTCCATCCCACCATCCCTCGATCCTCTCCCCCCCACCACTTTTCATACCGAGCACCCCCTTGATCCACACCCAGTTCAGGTGGTCCCACCCCCCACCCTCCCAAAGGAGGTAATGAGCCACACACACCTACTTCCTCCTCGCACCACCAGTCCTCCCCCTCCCATATAGTCACACCTTCCCGAGACAAGCACAGCTGTTGCCACAGGAGTTCTTCCGCAGTGGCCCATGGTCCTACCTGAGAATTGCGAAGCGCGGAGAGTTTCCACTACCTCTAGAGGTGGGGATCTTCGTGGTTCGTAAGTTAAGGAGGGGCAAGGTCCATCTACTAGCACCACCGGATGGACCAAACTATGCCTTTTTCTTCAATCCTCTTGCTCAGGGGAGTGGATAACTATACAGATAGAGGAGGAGGGGAAGAGTCAGGTGGCAGATCACATCTCCCAGTGGATGGGAGATGAAGGATTAGCATTCTTTGCACAGCAGTGGCCGAGGTGCATGATGGACACTAACTGGTCGCCTGGTGTCGAGGTCCCGTACTTGAGCATTATCTTTTGAGCCCCTCCACAATGGAGAGCTCCGAGGGACGTGATTGAGTGGCCCTTGGCATAAGCGGCCCGTTTCTACTAGTATACCGAGTCACGACTCTCAGCATGGCTGATAGATGTATTGATGATACCAGCTGGAGCATCTATCACCCCTATGGTCTGAGTGAGGGCCTCCATGGGGGACTGGAGTTCGCCGTCCAGACCGGTGCCAAAGCGTACTTGCACACCTCACAGTTTCTCCTTCTCATCAGCACCCTCCACACCAAACAGATACTTGTTCTGTCAGTCACAGGTTTCCCCATGAGTTTACACCTAGCATCTTGGAATGTGAATAGCCTCCACTACAGTGGGACACATGGTTCCAGAAAGTTCATTGTTCGGCAGGAGTTGCAGCCTGCCCTGGCCGGACGGATGGACATCTTGCTTCTACAGGACCACAAGCTCACCCCCACCTAGGCCCAGCGAGTAGGGAAGGTGCTGTCGGGCAGCTCCCACACTTACTGGGAGTACGCCATATGTGCCCACGGCAGGAGTGGAAGCGTATGCACCTCTATTGGCCCAAATCTCACTGCCTGTGTACGAGACCACAAGACGATAGTGGTAGGCAGGGTTCTATGGGTCAGATTGGATATTTGGGACTCGTGCCTTGGAGTCCTCAATGTCTTGCTTGGAGTCCTCAATGTCTATGCCCCTATGAGGTTAGGGCACGCAGCAGGTTCTGGGTCGAGATCGCGGATGGACTCCCAGAGGTAGATTCCTGGATCTTTGGAGGAAACTTCAAAATCACTCATAATAAACCTTATTTGGTTGTGGATGCCCCTTTGACGAGGTGTGTGTGCTATGAAAGGTCACCAGAGACAGCTGTCCCAGATCAAGCAGAAGTATTTGAGCCTGAACTAAGGCAGAACACACCTGTTTTGGGCCTGAAATGCTGCTTGCAGGGAGCAGTATGAACTGAAAACAAGTGTCGGAACAGGTCTGAACCAGTAATTACAGTGGGCTGAATAGTACAAGGAACAGTAAGAGTTGTTAATAGGTTTCAGAACAGGTCTGAACCAGTAAATACAGCAGGCTGAAATGGTCAATTCTGCACTCCAACCAAAAGATTCAGACTTGGGCAGAGTTTCCCCTCCTGGTTTGCTTGTTTTGGGTCAATAATTGTATTGTTATGCTGCCAAATTTCACCCAGAATAGGTGAAAGACAGCCCATTGTACTCTCTCTCTTTTTAAAAACAAAGAAATACCGCAAGGGGCGCCTAACTTAGGGGCCAACAGGGTGTCTGTGTGGCAACAGGAGCATTTTAGCTTCCTGTTTTTCTTCTTGATTCTGTGTCTTTAAGTTCAGGTAAAGTGGGCGACTGTGAATTGGGTGAAAGCATTTATGTATTTTGGTTGTACACTATCGCCCCCCTTCCCAGTGAACAGGCCGGTTTCATGGTTCCGTTGCCGGGATTGAATCACTTTTTCCCTAAAGAGTGAGCCAGGGTTTGTTTGGGTGTAAGACACAGAATTGTGCATTATGGCTGATAGAAAGGAAGACACCAGAGAGGAAGCGTTTGCATCACAGGAGATCCCTGTTGTTCATGAGGTGGGAGAGTCTTCTAGACCTCCACAATTTGTTACTCCTCCTGTTATGGTTGAGCCACAAGTTCTTATGGCTTCTTCTATGGATGAAGACATTTTCAAGACTCAGTTAGTTGCTGCTGTGAGTATGTTTACTCAAGTGATGCAGAATCCAAGGTTTTTGGCATTTTTGCAGCCCTTCCTCCCTTTACAGCAAGTTGGGCAATCTGCAGAGATTTCGGATCTAGTAGAGGTCCAGGATAAGGGTAAGCATGCTGCAAATTCAGTGGAAACACCAAGGCAGCTTGCGGAGTCAATGGAGACTCCAAGATTGGTTCCGACTGTCCAGGAACAGGTGGCGGAAACGCTAGTCACACAGGCATTGCCAGTTCAGCTCGCCACTTTACAGCAGCCAAATGTTGGTTTAAATGGACAGGGAAACGGTTTTCAGGCTTTACCACAGGTTTTCCCACCGACCTCTGTACATCCTGGGTACTTTGGAGATGTATCTGTATTTCAGAGTATGGCTGGGTATGCGCATGAAGGCTCTGGAGGACCAGCAAGGTAGAGGCAGTAACTACTAGGGCATTACTAGAGAAGAGCAGGAGGCATTGGAGGTCTATTTGCTAGCAGTCGGAGCACGCGATGCCTGGAGAGACCCTACCTTCCACAGGAGGGAGAGGTCGTTGGACTTGTCTTGAGGATACAGACCGCTAGGTAGAGTTGTGCTAGAGCGGTTGGACAGGATTTATGTGGGAGACTGGGGAGGCTCTCGTGGAGACCGGATTGAGAACTTGGCAGGCACCATGTTGTCCAATCACTGCCCGGTTCTCTTGTCACTTGACGCCCCAGCATCCACCCTAAACACACGATCCTGTCGGATCCCTGACTCGATCTATAGAGGGGAGGAGACGACAAGACAGATAGAGCAAATTTGGACCAAAGAGGGGTAGGAGGGACCAGATAGCAGAGACGTTGCAGGGTCCTAGCAGAGTCGAGCAGAATTTGCCAAGAGGCAGCCATACAGGCCAGGCAGTAGAGCTGGGAGGAGGAGAGAGCACTCCGACCGGACATTGCAGCCATGCAAAGATTATTGCAGGAGGCACCAGGGGACCCAACCCTCCACGCATAAGAGGTGCGCGCGTGAGCAGCCATTGCTGGCCTAGAGGACAGGTACTCAGAGTTCTCTTTCCGAACCTCAACAGCCTTCTAGGCATGAAAGGGGGACACGATGTGCAGAGAGTTCTTTCAGGTGCACTACCCTCGCACCGCAGGAGAGTAGATACACAGTCTCCGAGATCAGTATGGGAGGACCCGTTCTAGCCCACCAGACGAGGTGATGGAGATTGCCACCGACTATTACATGCGCCTTTTCTAGCAGGAGACAGCTTCAGCTAGAGGACAGAGATGTAGACAGCACGTATGGGATCACATCCCGTCCCTCGTCACAGAGGAGATGGGACGCTCCCTCCTAGCCCCCTTCACAAAGAAGGAACTAGAGGAGCCTTTCCATACACAGGATGGGCAGAAATGCCCGGAGGAGGATGGCCTCTCTAAGGCCTTCTTCACTACCTACTAGGAAGTGGTGAAGGACCCCCTACTGATGACCTTCCAGGAGATTTTCACTTCAAGACGACAGATGCCAGGGAGTCTCTCGGCAGGCCTCATCACTCTTCTCCCCAAAGGGGGAGACCGGATGGAGCTTTCCCAGTTGAGACCAATCACCTTTTTGTCAGTGGTCTATAAGGCACTGGCAAAGATGATTGGTAGGCGACTATGCCCCGTGCTTCCAGATATCATCCATGACACTCAAGTGGGCTTTGTCAAGCATAGGAGCATCCTAGACAATGTATTTACCTTCTTTGAGGCGACAGAGTGGGCTTAGCACAGTGGACAGAGGCTGCCCGTACTACTCTTGGATTTCGAGAAAGCTTATGACAGGGTGGACTGGGATTTCCTAGAGGGCACCATGGTGAGATTGAGATTTCCCCAGGCTTGGATTAGTGGGGTCTCCGCCCTGTACAGATTGGCCACCACCAGGGTTCTCATAGGCGGAAGGTGAGGGAAGGAGTTTTGGCTGGAGAGATCGGCTCAACAGGGTTGCCCCCTGGCCCCATACCTGTTTCTACTCTTCGCAGAGGCGATGTCTCACTTCCTCAGGTCACGTGTGAGCGGATTACACTGCCTCCGACTTCCAGTAAGAGAGGAGACTGAGTTGTTAGACTTAGAGTACGCAGATGACACACCCCTCTACATAGAGGACAATGAGTTGATGCTGGAGAGAGTGAGGCTAGCCCTTGACGTGTTCTACTCTGCAACAGGAGCAAAGATCAACTAGCGAAAGTCAGTTGGTTTTCTCACAGATCCGAACTCTAGCACGGAGTAGGGCGTCCACCTAGGTTTTAGATGGTGAGCAGAGGGCAAACCGTCCGGTACCTAGGGTTCCAGATGGGACTCGACATCACTCCTGCCCAGCAGTTTCTTCCTGTCCTTGATTCTATTCGGAGGAAACTGACCTACTGGAGCACAATCCGCCTCTCACTAGCCGAACGAGACCTGGTGGTTAGCCAGGTCCTAGCGACAGCCTCGTACATCACCTCATGTTAGTGCTTCTCTTCATCGTGCATAGTGCAGCTTCGCCGCTTAGTGCGAAATTTCCTTTGGTCAGGGTCTGATGGTTCCAGGGACTCGAGGGCCAAGGAGGCGTGTGGGCGACCATCATACGACATAGGTCATGGGGAGGGCTTGGGATCATAGACCCAGAGTATCAGAGTATGGCTTGGGCAAGCTAGTTGTCCGCGGTCTCACACCAGGCGAGCAGACCTGGAAGGCCTTATTGCAAGAGGGCCTCCAAGATTGTAGACCGAGGCTTGGCGGTGAGTGGAGGCCGCCCCTGAGATGGATCTTCACGTCAACCAAGATCACCCCCCCCCAGATCACCTTTCCTTCGCAGCTTACTCCGCGTGTGGCAGGGTCTCCGTAAGGCCCTAATCCAAAGTCCCCTAGGCTGCCAGGAGGAGATAGAGCAGGAGGAGATAGACCGTTAGCCGGTGATCTGGAACCCCCAGGTCAAAGATCGAGAAGGGGCACAGATAGGTGAGTGCCCCTACATCCAGTGGGCTGGGTGGGAGGCTGTGGGTGGGAGGCCGGCCCGGCTTGTACCATCAGGACATGGCGGGAGGTGTACAGGATGGCAGATGAGGAGGTGTTGTAGCGAGTATCAAGCTGCTAGAGAGGAGTGGGAGTTGAGGAGAAGGGAGATAGACGCAGCAATACCTCTGAAGTGACTTGCTCCCCTGATACGAGAGCCAATAGAGCCCGAGGAAGTATGGGCAGCTAGGTTTTCACTACCAGGCATCCCCCTTCACATGGCAGGTAGAGTGGGTGGTGCCCCGCAGGGGACTTTCTTCGCTGTTCAGGAGGGGGGGGCATCTGGCCCTTGACAGATGGCAGCAGGATGAGGGGATTGCCATCCTTTCGTGGAGGAGGATTCGGGTGGTGGGCCTTCAAGGCAAGATATGGCGACTAGACCCCTATGTTTTTGGAAGGAGCTCAAGGAGTGGCGCCTTTGGATCTCGGAGGGCAAACGACTTGATGAGCTGGAGTGGGATCCAGAAGAGTGGCTTTGGCCGGCCTCTCCGGTCGCCAAGAAGCCACCCAGGTTCCTAGAGTACACTGCCAGGATTGGCAGACATGTATTGATGCAGGAGGATATGGACTGGGCGCTGTCACGTAGTAGGCACTGGGCGGAGTACAGCATCACGGAGCCCTTCCGACGGACCTTCTGGCACCGCCTATGGGATAGCTGGAGGCCGAGGAGGGTGTCGTATTTCTTATGGCTGGTGGCACATGGAGGCTTGGCGGTGGAAAGTTGGCTTGCCCAGATGCATGAGGGAGGTTGTAAGCGCTACACACAGCAGCCTCTAGAAACCCAAAAGCATTTCCATTGATCATGTGAGGAGGCGCAGCTCGTGTGCAGAGGAGCATGCCACATCCTTCGCTGTATAGCACCCAGCCTTGGATGTATCTCATGGGGAGCTTTCTGTTGGCAAGTAGTAAGCCAAGGCCGTCACCTTCTGTATGAGGCCGGGATGCAAAACACGATATTCATTATCGAGGCAGGGTTGTGCGCTGTCAGTTTGGAGGCTCTACACATCCGCCGGGTACTGGAGCCCACAGCAAACCACTCGAAGGTATGGGAGATCATAGGAAGTCTTACTGGATGGCATATTTGGAAGGCGCAGTGTCAGGAGGCTTTTGGCGGAGAGACACTTTCAGTACAGGCAACTTAACAAAGCTCTGAACCTCCATCATCCACTCCCTCTGCAGTGGATGGGATCAGGTGCACGGCGAGTCCAAGGCTCGCCAGGAGCTCCATTGTCATTTCATGTGCACTTGGGGTGGCCAAGACCTGGTCTTCGTGACGTAGGGAGGCAGCCCTAGATGGCGATACACCCCCCCTCCATGGCTTCTTGCCCCTATCCCCCCCAGACCACCTTGAGATGCTTGTATACATTATGTATTTGTGACTTTGCTTCAGCTCCAGCTCCAGCTAGTTTGTTGAGCATGAGCACTCCGTTGTAATCAATTTTTTTGAGTAATATAATTGGCCACATTTTACTTGCAAAAAAAAAAGGATTTCTTTACATAGTAATCAGTTTTTTTTTGTAATATAATTAGCCACATTTTACTTGCAAAAAAAAAAGAGTATGTCTTTACATGGTATGAAAGCTAGGTTCTCTCTGAAGAAACCTAAGCCCTTGATTGGAAAGGTTGTCATCAGAAACAATAACTATAAAAGGTAAGATAACTTCAAATACTTCCACACCATTTTAGTCTCTAGTACGTCCTATAACTTTTGAGATTTCATGAGCTGAGTATAACTTGATTCTCATGCATCAAACCCAACAAGCTATTGAAGCCAAACATGACCTTTTCCCTTTAGATGTTGCAAATAAATCTGAAGATTTTGCACAAAGATGGGACCCCCTATAGGAGAAAGAGATGCAGAGTATACTCCATTCTTCCAACCTAATGCATTCACTCTAGTGCAAGGTACACAAGCTTTCACTTTTGAACCCTTTTTTTGCTTCTACATCCATGCAAGATTTCACAAGTTATGAGGAAGATATATTTCAGTTTTGTTAGCTATGGAATAAGTCCCAATGAGAACTAATTTATTTATGTAAACACAAGAAGCACAAGAAGAGGTGCCTATAAGAAAAGATCAATGAACCCTTCTGTAAGTTTTCATTCTCCATCTTTTCCTTGACGGGTTTTGCTTCTCATGGCCAATCTAAAGTTGATATATCATCTTTCTCTTCATTTTCATCATTTCAATTTCCACTATTAATTTTCCAAAATCAATTTAATGCATTCACTCCCTCTAGATATTTATCACAATTTCAAATCCCACCCTAATGCTACACCCACATCACCATTAACCATTCCACCTATCCAACCATGCACCACACTGGGGGACCTTCAAACATAGGCATACCCTATTCCTTTAGGTCCTTTGCATTTGCACATCCAAGTGGTCGAGATGCACCAGTGGTGGGGTTTTCTCCCCCCACTCAACCATCCATGGGGACCTATACGCAGAGGTATCCCACCGACGTGTCTCAAGCCCCATCCAATTCTCCCTTCTCTCAAATAGCCACATGGTTTGCCAACATGACAATACCTAGAGGGCCTTCCTACACCTTTTTGGCAAGTGGACCATCCATCAGTTAGTCACCTCCTTTAGGGCACACCTCTTGAGTCACCATGCCAAGCACTTGGATGCCTCAAGTAGCACCAAGTTACCCTCCTTTTTATCCTATGTCATCCATCTATCCTCCTCCTCAAGCCATCCATCCATCTACATTAGCCAAGGATGTGTTCATGAATGAGACTCATTTTAATGGGTCTAACTTTACCACTTCGTCAAATTTGATACAACATGTCTTGGATTTCCAAGGCTTGAGGGAACTTGTTCAAGGGCAAGATCCCTAGCCTAACCCCCCGCCCCATTGGTTCTTGCATGAGGTAGTTCACTCTTGGAAGAGTAAAAATGCTATAGCCATCATCGAGTTGATGCAATGTCTTCTGCCCGAATTCCACTCCTAACTCCAACACTTTGACCTTGCATCTGAGCATTGGGCATCTCTAGTCAACCACTACGCGACTCGCAATTATACAAGACATATCAGCCTTGTCCATGAGCTCCAAGAGTTTAAAATCACTGAGAGGGATGATTTGCTTGTCATGTTAGCTGAGTTAGCTAATAAGCAAGTCACTTTGTTCATAAACAAATTACCGCAAAGACAATTCGATTTTATCCAACAAGTCATCTCAAAACCCTAGTTACCCAACTTCTATGAGTTTGAGTGTCAACTATTGCAACACGCTCAACTATTCGATCAATTTCATAAGAAACCCCAATATTCAAAAAGGGGCCTTGGCTTCCCAAAAGGTGAAGCAAGGTGGTGGAAAAAACAATACCAAGACTAAGTCGAGTAGTAAGGAACAAACTAACTTCCCTCCAAGATTGAAACCAAGTTGGTAAAATGTCCCCAAAAAGAATCAATACTGTCAACGTTTACAAAAGGCCGGCCATTTTGATGATGAGTGTCATCAAAGACTAAGCACAATCTCCCCAAGACTAGACCCTCTTCCCCACCAAGGAACTAGAGCACATCAGGCGAGGGTACTTCAACCCCACCTCCATAGCAGAGAGGGGGTCATCCTCCACCACATTGGACGAGGGTACTTCAATCCCACCTCCACAGCTAAGAGGGGGTCATCCTCCACCATAGCAAAATAGATCCTATGCTCACTTGTTAACAAAACCATCTGCCCCCGCTACTCCCAAGGATTATATGATAGGTCCACCAATGCCACTATTTTAGACTTTAGTCCTCAAGCACTCTTGTCTCCCCGTGAGGATAGACTTGATGAGTCGACATCTATTTCTTAGTTGCCCTCTACATCAAATGCACCACCAAAAGTAGTGAGCCCACTTTTCCTAGCAATCCTCCAACTACCGCGTTAGCAAACTGCTTGATTTCCACAATCACCTAATTGCCAGATCAGCATCCATCTTGAGTTTTGTTGATTCCACTTCCGTCTATCCTGCCTAACACTAATCCAACCATTGTGGACAATGTTTGTTGCTACCAAACTTCTCTGGAGGAAATCTACTGCGATTTAGGATCTGTCGAAGTACAACACACTCTCCAACTCAATATTACTATTTTATTAAACTAATTTTAAATTATCAAATTATTACTAAACTACTAAATTATTATATGTTACTACTAAATTACTATGTGTTACTAAACTATTTTGAAATTATCGACGTACTACTAAATTACTAAACTAGTTTTAAATTATTACTAAATTATTGTTTTAAACTAAATTACTAAATTATTCTAAACTTTACTAAATCCACCATGATTGAGATTTCCGCAACCCCCATACAGTATTAGCTTTGGTAACCAGCCATTGATGATCTTTAATCAGAAGATGGTACACCTGGTTAGCTGAGGCCTTTTCCAAATTGCACTGACCTGCAAGGTCCCAGTCCTGCCAAGGACGATCCACAGCAAGGACAGGAAAGGGTTGCCTGCTCTGGAGCACTAACAAAAGCTGTTCCCATAAATCACGGTATCCACGAGGGATTCTGAAAAGCCTCCTGGCAGTACGAATTGATATGAAGACATTGCGCCTGGCAAGGGTGGCATCTGCAATTGAAGTCAAGCCCAAACAGGCCATGTGGTTAAATTTTGGTCTGAGCTCATGTTTGCCTTCCCATGAAAGTAATCTTGAGGCTGCCAACAATTCCAGTTGAAAAGAGTTAGTATGTAAGCGGTCCTCCGCTGGATGCCAACGCACCTTCTGGAGAACCAATTTCTAGGAGCCAACCAAATGAACAAGCAAGGATGAGGAAGGACTCGAAAACCGAGCGTCTGCATTAAGAATATGCCACCAGGAGCTCCGAATTTGTGTATTACCATGCAGAAGCCCGCGGTCCTCAATAAAATAACAGGCTATGACGGCCCATGGGTGATGATCCACACACATGGCACGAAAAAGAGACCAACGAAGTGCCAGCATATGAGTTTCGGCATCCAAAATAGCCCCACCACCCAGGCATTTGGGGATACATGTATGCGACCACGAAATCCACGAAATACCTACATGCAATGAATCCTTCTTCCATAACATGAAACGAATGGGCCGAGTGAGAGCATTCAAAGTAGTAGGAGTCCAAGGCAGCAATGGCAAGAAATATGTGAGCGTTGGCAGCATAATTATCTGAGCCACTTTGAGGCGAACATGGAAGGGCCAAGCTTGCGACTTCCAATACAGAAACTTAGTTGCCAATTTCTGTGAAATCCACTCTAGTAGTTGCTTTGGCCGAACATCAACACCCAAAGGGTACCCAAGATGCCTGACAATGGAACCACGGGGAACAACCTGCCCCTGCCAACCCAATGATTGTAAATTGGACTCCGTGCAACTGAGAATGGCTAATTTGAAAGCATTGATACGAAGACCAAAAGCATGACCAAAGAGCGTCCAAACATCTAGTGCCTTGCGAATATTGTCCTTGTCCGCACGCAAAATCATAAAGTTGTCATCAGCCAAAGATTAACTAATGAAGTGCTATCCAAAAGGAAGAGACAATCCGGCCAACTCAGTAGAAGCTGCCATGGAAGATAACAGCGAAAGAACCGGATGAGTCGCTAGGGCAAAGAAGAGAGGACTCAAAGGGCAACCCTGTCTGACAGAGCGTGCAAGGACAAATGGCTCTGTAACACCACCATTTAGCATAACTCGCAAAGAAGCCGCAGCACTAATGGTGTAGATCAAGCGGGACATCCGAGTACCAAAGCCCATAGTAGACATAAGTTCTGCAATGAAAGACCAATCTACATAGTCAAAAGCCTTTTCCAGATCCAATTGAATCAATACCACTTCCTAACTAGAGTGCCTTGCATAGTCAATAGCCATTTGCACATTTAAGATATTATGCAGAATGTTGCGGCCCTTAATGAAACCATATTGAAGAGGATGCACAGTAGCCGGAAGATGCTTGTAGAGCCGATTTGCCAGCACTTTGGAAAAGATTTTATAAATTGAACCCTTCAAAGAAATTGGTCTCCAATGTTTCAACCTTGACGGTGAAGGAACCTTTGGAAGCAGTTTGATAAGACCTTCTTTCCATGAGAAAGGCATGAAGCCTGTTTCCCAAACCTACTGAAACATAGTCGTCAATGGCTTCACCAGTTGGATAGCAGACCTCTCAAAGAATTCATTGGTGACACCATCCCAACCGATACTTTTATCCTTAGGCAGGCGTAACAAAACATCCATAACCTCCTTCTCACAAATATCTGTCTCCAAAGAAGTTTGCATATCAAGTGGAACCTGATGTCGGACCAGATCATAGAAGACTGAGCGTGCATGCGTAACCTGGTCAGAAGGTGACTGAGAAGAACCAAGAAGATCTAGAAAATAATTCCTGCACATATTGACAATAGTCTGAGGGTCAGTAACCATTCGACCTTCTGAATCCTGGAGTCTAGTCATATTTTCTCGAGCAGGAGAGGCATGCAGAGCACGAAAGAACTTATGATTTTGACAAGCACTATCTTACAAATTCTTAGTCAAATTTTGCAATTTGGCCTGCTGATAAGATTTCAACTGAAACTCTTTAATAAGATCAGCCAAACGCATTGCCAGTGACAGCACAAATTCATCATCTAGAGTGTCCACCAGCAGAGAACGAACCAAAGCCACTAAGGCCTCCGCTGCGTGTCAATGCCGCCGACAAAGAGAGGCATGATGGATCCCATACTGCCGAGCAACCCGCTGCACATTAGAGAGCAATCGTTCAAAGGAAGCAATGCCCTCAGAGGCGAAGTCCAATAAAAATCTATCAATCAATTGCTGCATATAGCCCCGAAAGATTGAATGCTTCAAATAAGACGAGTTTCCAGCATCTCAAGAAGAAAATCACCATCCTGCATGATGTACATTCGGTCCAACCGCGACCATGTAGTTGCATACTGCGCCGAATGGAAAGTAAACCCTGTAGAAGAAGAGTGTAGCCAAGACCATAGATCTTGCTTAAGTATAGCAAGAGCAAACGCATTCCACACCCGACTTTCCGGAGCGTCCATCACCGAATGCCTTGAAGTGGACTGTGAAGAATCAACACACATATTGAAATCCCCCATCAAAAAACCCTGTCTGCCAAGTGCCAAGGAGGTCTGCAAAGTATTCCAAAGATCCCGACGGGATAAAGGGTCATTCGGAGCATAGAGGCCCAGCAACCATAAGATCTCTCCTTCAAATAAAACTTCAATTACCACAAAGCGGCCATGTACATCATTTTTAATAAGAACAGGCTGATATTTCTCATGTACAATCATAAGCACACCGGAATAATGCCCTGCGTGTGTCCCTGCATAAAACAAGCGAAACCCATGGCAATCCACAACTTTTCTTGCTTCACCGTGACTCTTGTGCTCAACCGCACACAAGACATCCCACTGATTCTCATGCAATACAGTCCACATGGCATGTTGCTTATGGCGATAACAAATGCCTCGCACATTCCACGTGGCTATCTTCATGTGTATTCAAAAAGAAAATCAGGAGCAAGGCACCGCTTGCCTCAATTTAACCTTTTCTGCTAGAATGTCAAGGACACCCTCATCCAAAAAATCAACTAACATGGCAAAAGAGTTCTAACGGCTAGCTTTAGAGGTAGACGGAATATCCACTGTCTTCGGGATGGAACGGGGATAACGACGATCCCATGGTGTAATCACATTACCTCTAGTATCAAAAGCCAACTTAGCGGGTGGGCCCTTTGGATCGTCTGTATACTTTCCTGGTAGACTGATTACGGGGAGCAGAAGGAACCATAGTACGCGCAGCGCGCTCTAAAGACAACATTTCTTTCCTGCGCATATACGTGCGCATGGAATTTTGTGAAACATTAGGCCCAATATCTGCCAGGCCAGCATCAAACTTTTTACCTTTTTTGAGACGTGTCTCTACCCAGTCATTGCCACGGGAATCCAAACCCGAAACAGGTTGTTTACCTTTATCCAAAACTTTAGGTGATTGGGTTGCATCTTGTGACGGAGCATCAAGCACCATGTCTTCCATAGGCAACACAACATGCTCATCATCTGAAGACGGTTGCTTCTCTGGGCATTCGGCCATAAAATGCCCCAATTTTCCACACGAAAAGCAGTGTCCTGCAAAGTTGCCCCATTTCAAACGAAAGTGCAAAGGATGCATGCCAGAGCAATTAAGAGGAAGCCACGCAGGCCTTTTCCTAGCAGTGTCCCATAACATACACAAACGGTTACGATTTATGGCCCTTAGGCTCGGGGGGACCAGAACAGTTCCCACAATGGCCATGGCATCCTTTAACAATGGCCAATAGACAGCCGGGCAATTTTCCACTTCAACCCACACTCGGCATTCACGTTGATGTAGGCGCTGAAAGTCTGCTATAGGGCGCCATGGCACAACATGGACCAAACGGCGATCAAAGAACAATGGCAATTTAGACAGGAGATCAGCTCGATGCTTCTCAGATTTCAACAGTACCTCATAGAAGCCTCGGGGCCCAACAAAAATCTCCTCAACACACTCCCCTTGTAGTAAATGGTGTAGCCACTGGCGAATATGGGAAAGCATTGGGATCCTGCCAGTGAAGAAGAGTATAACAGCACGGTCTTAAAACACCATAAAAGAGCGCAAGACATTTTTCGGGTCCACCATGGCTTCCAGAACATCTTCAATTCCAGATTCAGAAAAAGCTTCAAGATTATGTTGGACATAATCGCCAAGCTGGCAAACTCCAGCAAAGGCTCCCAGTCAATATCCTTAGAATCCACAAAATCAAAGGCAACTTGAGCATAAGAACGTTCTTGATGACCCATTGTCTCTTCTGAAGTATGCTTGGAGCGTTTGCCCGCAAGCTGAAAGTCAGGACCAAGAGGCATCTCCTCTGTGCAAGGAACCATATCCTCTGGTTCCTCTGTATCAGAATCCGGACCAAGGGCTGCCACCGTTTGGTAGATAAAAACCATATCCAGACCAACCATGCTTCTCCTCTCTCTCTCTCTCTCTCTCTCTCTCTCTCTCTCTCTCTCTCTCTCTCTCTCTCTCTCTCTCTCTCTCTCTCTCTCTCTCTCTCTGTGTGTGTGTGTGTGTGTGTGTGTGTGTGTGTACACATCCGTGGGCACTCTAGTCAAGACGTTGCCTCTCTGACAACTGTCGGACTTAGGGTTTACAGCAGCTGGGCGTCTCTTTTTTTTTTTCCGTAAAAGGTAATTGTATTAATTACGAAGAAAGTACAAGATTACATGATTACACGAGTACAAGAGGCACGAGGGCCATAGGCCAACGTGTGGGAAATCCCCGGACTAGGGTACTAAAAAGTTACACCAATCATGGCAAGGACCCAGAGGCAATTGCCAAATGCCAGGAATACAAATCCTCCCGAGGGAGCAAATCAGAGTGCCTGATGAGATCTAGCTGCCAATGCAAGAGCTCTTTAAGCCTTGCAATATGTCGCGGTACATTAGAAGCCGAATCAAAGAGAAAAGCATTTCGGGTGGTCCAAATGTGCCAGCATCCCCAGTATCTGAAAAAAAAGGGCGTCTCTCTCTCTCTCTCTCTCTGTGTGTGCAGATTCCGCAGACCTGCAAAACCAGGTAACAGCAGGGCTGCAGCAACAGGATGGCAACGGGGCGCCTGTGCAGAACAGGATGGACTCAAGCAGGTGAACCCCAGACCAACAGAGCGTGCGAAATCAGTGGGCGTCCGCAGCGTGGCTCAGCAGGCGATTGTCTGAAGGCGCAGATCCAGGCGACTATCAGGCGAGTAATGGCACGTTCCGTCAGTAGGCGCAGCAGGCGAGAAGTCCAGGTCAAGGCGTGATGCGGATGTCAGGGCAGACGAACTCCACGCAGGTCCGAGGGGAGATCGCCCACAGCGCACAGGAGGCATGTCGCCAGGTCACGGGGGAGCCAGATCCGCCATCGCGTCGTTCTCTCTTCTTTTTTTTTCGTAAAAGGTAATTGTATTAATTACGGAAAAAAGGTACAAGATTACATGATTACATGATTACAAGAGACACGAGGGCCCTAGGCCAACGTGTGGGAAATCCCCGTACTGTCAGGATTATCTTTAGGGGGAAAGAAATATTTTGTCACCTTTGTCGATGATGCTACATAGAAAGTATGGGTTTATCCTATTCGTAGCAAGGATGAGGTGCTTAACAAGTTTAAAAATTTATTGGCATTGGCTGAAAATCAGACAGATAAGACACTTAAGTGTCTTCGCTCTGACAATGGTGCGGAATATGTGTCCAAAGCCTTTCAGGCATTTTGTGACAGCAAAGGGATAAAGAGGGAGCTCACTGCCCCTCATAATCCACCCCAAAATGGAGTTGCAGAGCATATGAATCGGACCATACAGGATAAGATCCGTATGATGCTATCTCATGCTGCATTACCCCATGGTTTTTGGGCAAAGGCTGTTATGACAACCGTTCACTTGATTAATCGGTCACCAAACAAGTCTTTTGGGGGGGGGGGGGGGAGGGGGAGTTCCCCAAGAAGCGTGGTCGAGCAAGCCACCTTCATATGCTCATCTGAAAGTGTTTGGCTGCGAGGCTTTTGTGCACATTCGTAAAGAAAAACGCACCAAACTTGAGCCAAAGTCCTGTAAATGCATTTTCCTAGGATATGGTGACAAGGGTGAAATGGGGTATAAATTGTAGGATCCCAAGAAAAGGAAAATAGTACACAGCAGACATTATCTTCCAAGAAGATCACATACACAAACAGCCCGAAAAGGCTGATAAGGTCCGTAGGGTTGTATTCCAGGAAGAAATACCTTTTGGACAGCAAAATGTGCCCGCTGTACAGCAGCAAATACCTGCTGTAAATGAACTTGTAAATGCAGGAAATGATGCTGGAAATGATCAGCCAGCTATTGCCCATGAAAATGAGCCATTACATGTGCAGGAACAACCAGGACAGCAAGCTGTTAATGCTGATTTGCAGGCTGAAATGCCAGGACAGCATGCTGAAAATGGAATTTTGCATGAACAGCTAGCAAACAATGACCATTGGGTTAGGAGATCGTCTAGGGCTACTAGACAACCTGACAGATTTGTTCCTGGTTAATGTGGCTGAGTATGTCATGTTGACAGACTGTGGTAAACCGTCTTGCTTCAAGGAAGCAATGGACAGACAGGACAACAAGAAATGGTATAAAGCCATGCTGTCAAAGATGGAATCTCTTGAAAAAAATGGCACTTGGGACTTGGTGCAGTTGCCTAAAGGGCAGAAAACCCTTCCATGCAAATGGGTTTACAAAATGAAGGTCACTTATGGTTCCTCACCAAAGTACAAAGCAAGATTGGTTGCAAAGGGGTACAAGCAGGAGCATGGAATTGACTTTGATGAGATTTTCTCTCCTGTAGTCAAGATGACTACATTGAGAACCATTTTGGGCTTGGTTGCAGTTGAGGATATGGAGCTCATACAAATGGATGTAAAGACTGCGTTTTTACATGGTGATCTGCATGAATACATATATATGCAGCAGCTTGAAGGGTTTGTGGAACAAGGGAAAGAAAAAATGGTATGTAAACTCAAAAGGAGTTTGTATGGGCTGAAACAAGCACCAAGAAGTCAATTATGTAATATTTAACTTATTAGGTCACTTTCATTTATATTGTATCTTATCTAAACACAATATTAGTGAGTTTGGGAATCTCCCAATTTCCATTTTTTGAATACTAAAAAGGTGGCACCCAGATAACATGCCCATAAGTTTCTTAAAACCATATGATGCGCCCTATCATTGGAAAGCGCTTGAAAAATGGAATTTATTGAGCTACAGAGCGCTCGATTTCGACTTATAGTGTTCAAGTTATGACAAATCCAAAGATTTGACCACATGTCCGAATGGTATCATAAGTTTGATACATTCATGCAGTCCCAAGGCTTTCATAGAAGTCAAGTGGATCACTGCTTGTACACCAAGAAGACAACAGATGGCAGCCTGATTATCTTGGTTTTGTATGTTGATGACATGCTCATTGCTGGCAAGGATACTCATGCCTTGGATTCATTGAAGCAAAGTCTTCATGGCAACTTTGACATGAAAGATCTGGGTGATGCAAATCACATTCTTGGCATGCGAATACTCAGAGATAGATCTAAAGGCTTACTCTATCTATCTCAGCAGGAGTATATCTCCAAAGTTTTGCAGCGTTTCAATATGGAGGGAGGGAAAACAATTGGGATTCCATTGCCTCCATATGTGAAACTCAGTGCAGAGGATAGCCCTACATCTGATGAAGAGAAGGCTGAAATGGCCAAGATACCATATGCTTCAGCTGTTGGCAGTTTGATGTATGCTATGGTTGCTACACGTCCTGACATTGCTTTTGCAATGGGAGTGGTTAGCATATATATAGCAACCCCTGGCAAGAAGCACTGAGAGGTAGTGAAAGGTATTATGAGATACCTCAAAGGCACAAAGGAGTTGTGCATCTGCTTTGGAAAGCAGAAGGCATCTGTTGTTGGCTTTACGGATACAGACTATGCTAGTCATGCAGACTGCAAGAAGTCCATTTCTGGGTATGTGTTTACTTTCACAGGAGGAGCAATCTCTTGGATCTCCAGGCTACAAAAGTGTGTTGCATTGTCTACTACAGAGGCAGAGTATGTAGCTGTCACTGAGGTATGCAAGGAGGCTTTATGGCTTTCACGTCTGGTGGGAGAGCTTGGCATCACAGAGTTACCTGTTCTCCATTGTGATAGTCAGAGTGCTATCATGCTAGCACGGAATCCTATCTTTCATGCAAAGACAAAGCACATAC
This sequence comes from Lygodium microphyllum, assembly GCF_053477565.2. Taxonomy (NCBI): domain Eukaryota; kingdom Viridiplantae; phylum Streptophyta; class Polypodiopsida; order Schizaeales; family Lygodiaceae; genus Lygodium; species Lygodium microphyllum. The sequence continues at coordinate 60,035,219 of NC_141144.1, read as the reverse complement.
AGGTAAAGTACCACTTCATTAGAGATGTACTTGACAGCAATAGCATTGAGCTTATCAAAGTGCATACAGATGATAATCCTACAGACCTTCTCACGAAGGGTCTTCCAGCAGAGTGGTTTGCTCATTGCCGACAGATGATGGGAGTTGGATAGATATATTTATTTCAGCTTCGTACATACTTAGACTTAGCTGATTCTTTTCTCCTTTTAAGGCACATTGCCTTTAGATGGAAGATTGTTGGGAATAAAGGGCCATCGTGCCTTTTATATGTGCACAAGTGTGAACACACCCTTAGCACATTTTACTTTCATACATATATCTATCTAAAACCTAAAGTGGTGCTCTTGTCATTGTACCGAAAAATATGTTCACTCTCTACTCTGCTCACTCGCACTCTCTCTGTCTCTCTCACTGTGCGTAAAGTCTATCTACCTCGATCTCCATGCCTAACCTTGCTCTACACTTACTCCACAAAGTTTCGACATGGTGGAAGAAACTTCTGATTACATGGAAGAAAAGCTAGGCAACCTAACCTCTAAAGAATACAAGCTGACCATAGCTTATAGACGAAAGAAGATTGAGAAGCTCGATCAAAGGATTGCCCTTCAAGAAAAGCTTCTAAATAAAGGTACGCATGAATTTCTCTCTTCAGATATTGCGCGTAAATCTGATGATGTTGCAGGGCCGTTGAGACCTCCATCAGGGATGGGTCCCCCCTCTTGGATAACAAGACCCGTAGTATGTTCCTTTTTTTCATCCTCATCCGTCCAGTCCGGAGCAAGATACTTTAGATTTGTCTTTTGCTCCTTCTTCTTTTACCTCTTCTGCTTTGCCATATTCTAGTAGAGATCATGTTGAAGAAAGAGTCCAGTCTATTGACTACGGAAAAGGTCCTCTTGAGGACCAATTCTTGTATATTAACACACGTCGTGGGGATTATAAGAAAAAGCCAAGTACCTCTTCTTCTAACCTTCCTTTTTTTCTGCCTACTTCACAAAATCAAAATGAATTTGGTGTTCATTTTTCTTCATTGCATGATGCATCATCTTCACATTTTCATTTCCAATCATTAAATGATAAAAATGAACAAAATGCATCTGCACCTCACACACCACATTTTCGAAACCCACCCATCCCACCACATTCTTCCACTGCTTTTCCACTTTCATTCACACCATTTACATTTCCATTTCAGACACCTCATATCGCACCGCACATCACACCGGGAGGTTATGAAAACATAGGCACATCCTTTAGGACCTTATCCTTCCCTCAACTGGGTGATGTTCCACCTACTTCTTACACATTTTCAGGATCATTGCAGCCTGGGTATCCCCCTCAATCTCTCCTGGGTGTGGATCAGTTGACTCCACAGTCTGCCTCCATGGGTTTACCTAGTGGACATTTTGGTCATACTGCCGTGTCCCAACCTCACTTTGGACAGGGCTTCAGTGTCCCAGTGCCTCCACCTACACCGGTACCTTATGGAAACATTCATGTTTCAATGCCTTCGCCTCAATCGGCACTCATTGGACACTCACAGCCTACTTGTGCCTACCCACCTCTACCCCTCTTTCTACCTATCAGACATATCCACCTCCACCATCTTATCCCCCACATCCATCTTACCCCACCTATCCGACACCTCATGGTTCTAGCACATCTTCTGCCAACAAGCATGCATTTAATAACAAGACACATTTTAACGGATCAAACTTTACCACTTGGTCGAACTTGATGAGACATGTCCTTGACTCCCAGAACCTATGGGATCTTGTGCAGGGGTTGGAACCCCAACCCGATCCCGCACTTGTCCCATACGAGGTTGTCCGCTCATGGAAGGCTAGAAATGTCTCCGCTATTGTCAAGCTGATGTAGGGCTTATTGCTTGAGTTTCATTCTCAGCTTCAACATTTTGACTTAGCATCTAAGCGATGGGCACACTTGATTGACCGCTATGCGGCTCGGGATAGGACTGGTTGTATCAATCTTCACCATGAGCTTCAGCTTTTCAAAATCACTGACCAGGATGGCTTGAAAGTCAAGTTGGCTGAATATCCGCGTCTTCTCGTTGAATTCTCCACTACGAAGACTCCCAAGTCCTCTGATGATCAGTTCACATTGTTCCTAAATAAACTCCCCAAGAAATATTTCGATTTTGTGGAAGGTATAGTTTCAAAGCCTACCATGGCTACATTCTATGAATTTGAGTGTCAGTTGTTGCATTACGTAAGGTTGTTCGATCAGTTTCATATGAATTCCTCTTCAGAGGGGGCTCTTGTTGCTCATTCTCAGAAAGGGCAACAAGGTAAGGGAAAACAAAATCAAACCCCCACTCAAAATCAAAATCAAAATCAAAAGCAAAAGTAAAATCAATCCGGGGAATCACAAGGAACATCCCAATCTCTCAAACTTGGGTGGTAGAGTGTACCTAAAAAGAATAGGTATTGTCAACATTGTCAAAAGGCTGGCCATTTTGACGATGAGTGTCGATCAAAGGCAAGAGGCACAACACCAAAATCTAAGTCACAGACCCCCGCCCCTCACTCGAGTAACCCCCACAACAATGGAGGAAAGGTAATGGCAAGGGGCAGTTTAAAGGTCAAACTCATACTGCCACCACTCAGCCATCTCAGTCGACAATGTTCTCAACTCCAGAGGGCTTGTCTGACTAGTCTGCAGAGGCCCACATCGTCTCCATAGAGACATCCGATGCGAGTCTCGTCCATATCTGTGAGTTGCCTCCTGACGAGGTTACCGCAAAGGCCCACTCGTCACAGTCGAGCACTTCAGCTCCTCTTTGGATTGTGGACAGTGGAGCTACATATCATATGACTCCTATAGTGGAAATTTTCCGTTTCCGAGCCCCTGCAGCTGGACGATTCCACGTAGGAAACAACTCCTCGGTCAAGATTTAGGCTAAAGGTTGCGTCAATTTTGCCACTGACGAGTGCCTTTCTATTGCTAGATTTTCGACAAGTAGAAAAATAGTTTTCATTATTGGGGTCACTAATAGGAAGAGATGCATTCCTGGAGAGTATCTGAATCCCATAAGCACAAACCCACTTGGGAGGGCCCAAACTTTCCATAAATAGGTATGCTGCCCTCCATTCAACCTTAATCTTGTTTCTACAGATTTCAAGTACTTCGGCTTGCTGCCCATACCCCAGACGTGGAAGACATCACAGTCCAAGCTAACCATTGTTGTCTACAACAATGTGGCACTTGTTTCCAACCTGCCATACAATGTTCGGAGCTGATTTCAGCATGTTGACTACTGCTGCTGGTTTTTCCTGAGTTTTTAGTCTTTCTCTCTCCTGTAGCTTGTGTTTTTAGAATTTCTCTCTCCTCACCTACATTTTGAGTCTCTCTCTCCTCACCTGCATTTTGAGTCTTTCTCTCTTCTACACTGCCATTTGCATCAGATGTAGACTTCCTTGGTTGCGTTTGCTGATGTTCGACATTCGGAGGCTGCCTTGCTACGATTCAGGATCCGTTCAGAGTACGACGCACTCTCCACCTCATTATCCCTGCCCTAATCCTTAGATACAGCAGTTTGAGGTACAATATTCATTCACTGCATAGTGTGTTTGCTTCATGAGCATTGTATATTCAATAATCATATCATTTCATTCATTCTATGTGTTCATTATCTCTAAGTTATCCTAAGCCTAACTTTGTTCTTCTATCAGTCTGTGCTTTGTCATACAATGTTATTTGTGTTTCTGTGTTAGGGTGTTTCTTCACATGGTATCAAAGACAAGTTCTCTAAGAGAAACTTAGGCCTTGATCGGAAAGCTCTACACAAGAAGCAGGAACAATAGAAGGGCAAATGACACTACCTACACCACTTCTCACATCCGAGCTAAATCCATCCAGGAACAAGTTGGAGTGGACCTCATAGGTTGCCTCACAAGCTCCCGACATGGCCAAATAGACATACCACACACTGTTCAGAGCTGATTTCAGCATGCTGACTGTTACTACTGGTTTTTCCTGCGTTTTTAGTCTTTCTCTCTCCTACAGCCTGCGTTTCTGTTTTCTCTCTCCTGCAGCCTGCGCTTTTAGTCTTTCTCTCTCCTGTACTGCCATCTACATCAAATTCAGCCTTCCTTGGCTGCGTTTGCTGGTGTTCAACATTCAGAGGCTACCTTGCTACGATTCGGGATCCGTTCAGAGTATGACACACTCTCCACCTCATTACCCTTGCCCTAATCCTTAAGATACAGGAGTTTGAGGTATAGTATTCATTCACTGCACTATGTTTGCTACATGAGTATTGTATATTCAATAATCATATCATTTCATTCATTCTCTGTGTTCATTGTCTCTAAGTTACCCTAACCCTAACTGTGTTCTTCTATCAATCTATGCTTTGTCGTATGATGTTATTTGTGTTTCTGTGTTAGGGTTTTTCTTCACATCCCTTTGTCGTATTTCTTCACCTCATTACCAATTTGGGGCTTTTCCATTTTGTTCAAAAATTTCCTCCTAATCTCTCCATCAAAATTTGGGGCTTTTTCAACCTGAGCCCTCTCCATGGCATCTACGATCAGATGTCAAGATATGGCATCACCATTGAAAATTTCTCAGGCATCCACTTTCCCATCTGGAAGATCACATACACAAACTTTGGCCTAGCAGGAATAGCCCTACAAACTTTGGCCTCAGAAGACGCAACCACTTAGCAGAGGAATGAAATCCATAAGAGTGCCTCTAAAAGCCGCTAGAGGTATTGATAGTATCTTCCAGTACTCAGCCAGGTTGCACTGACAGCTGCATTTCAGGAGACAGGGAGTACGCCTTGTTTTCACCAAATATTGAAACAGAATATGGATGGTTTCAACCCCAAAAACATACAACTTTTCAGCTACTAGATGGGCAAGTGTCTGTGTAACCCAGTGGTTCCCACATTTCTAACAATGCTGGATAAGGCAACCTTGTCTAACCAAGTACCTAGCTACCAGTCCTTTGTTGGGGGACTGCCCTCTGACACAAGAAATCTGGCCCAGAACTTTCTGATGGAAGGATAATGGTCACCCAGGGTATAGATATCTAGGTGACTCCATCTCCTTCCAAGAAGGGGCTATCAAAGTGATATGACAAAATGTAATCTTTGCACCCACTAGAACCTTCATGCAGACATCGTGGCCAACAAGACAGAGCAGAAGGTATAATCATTGGCAGTGTCGTAGCTTGGCATGCCTCAAGAGCAAGATTCAGGCAGGCAATTAAGCAGCTAAGAATGACTCCAAGAAAAACCACTTTTGCCGTATGGCATTATTCATTTCCCAAAAGGCCATTGGAGAGACCTCATAGAAGCCTGGAAGCACTGACTTCCCTTTTCTTTCATTTTAGATGCATACCCTGGCAGGTTAAATAATAAACAGGCCTTTTTTCACAAAAGAAAAGATCAGTTGATGTTCCGGATATTAGGGATAAGCAACTTACCTGTCATCCCACCTTGCAAGGCGGCTTGCAAGATAAGCAATTACTTCAGATACTGATTTTGGTGCATCAACACCACCTGCTCCTATAAGATCCTGAACCAACCAATCTATTTTGGTATTAAGGTGGTGTTGTAGAGTTTGTCCTCTCACAAGGCTCAAAATGAGTCTACCAATAATTGTGTGTCACTTTTACCTGAACTTCCGTAATTCCAAGAACATTAAGGCGATCAACTGTCCCTTTCACATGCAATGCAGTGATTAAAAATCTTTGTGCTTTCCATGATCGAATCACAATTGGAACATCTTCTTCATCATGATGAGGATCGCCAACGGATTGTCCTAGCAGCTCAAACAAGAGGCCACCAGCAACTCGTACAGGAACCTAGGAGGGAAAAGATTAGATTTTAATAGATGGTGATCTAAACTATCTCTGTTAAGATAAATAGCAAATCATAGCGAATGAACTCAGGACGTATGAGAGAAGTTCTCTTACCAGCCAAACCTTATGTAATGCAAAATAGCAGTCTTTCTAAAGTACAATGCCCAATTATTGAGCTTTATTTCTACATGTTCCTCAACATCAATATAAATCTTCTAGTATTTTCTCTATAAACACACAAATTGGTAATGTAAAATCTTACTTTCATACACATTACTGGATGCAGGAAATGGATCGCTCATTTTGAAGACTAGAATGTTGCTATTGTAAGAAAATACGCATAATAGAAGCAGAACAAGACACAAACAAGCAATCCAGAGAACATGGAAAAGTGAGCAAATGCGGGTTACCAAACCAAATGAAGAATTAAAATAGGGGCTTGGTTCAGACTAAGCTAAATTTGGATAAAAGCTTCCTGATATCTAGAAGGCAATGAGTAAAGAGGCTGTTCTTTAAGTTAGCAGGAAATTATGTATTGGTCTGTCAACATTCGGTGCAGTCAACCAACCACCAGTTCCAACCAATGGACTGTATTACAACTAAAAGCAACAGAAAAAATAAGGGATTGTAGAAGCAATGACACCAAGACACAATGCACCACACTAGTCTAAAAGCTGGACTTTTATTGTAACCCAATATTGTCACAGGCGTGACGCACACAGAACAGTTGATGCCAACATCCACACTAAGAGAGAGCGGGGATAATAATCTTCAGTCACCATGCCGAGAGAGAGAGAGAGAGAGAGAGAGAGAGAGAGAGAGAGAGAGAGAGTTTTTTTTTTATTCCGAAGAGAGAGAGAGAGAGAGAGAGAGAGAGCGATGGATCGTCGGCTGCCTGAGCCCCCGTCCCTGTCGCCTGAGCCCCCGTCGTCGGCCTGCGTCCCCGTCGTCCGTGCCCCCGTCGCCTGAGCCCCTCGGCCCCCGTCGCCTGGGCCCCCGTCGTCTTGGCCTGCGTCCCCGTCGTCCGTGCCCCCGTCGCCTGAGCCCCTCAGCCCCCGTCGCCTGGGCCCCCGTCGTCTGTCAGAGCCCCCGTCGTCTGCGCCACCGTCGCCTGAGCCCCCGTCGTCTGCCCGCGTTACGTCAGTCGCTGTCGGCCGCTGCTCGTCTGCGTCCGCAGGTACGCGTCTTCGCCTGGATACCTCTGCGCGTGCCCGTGAGCGAGACAGAGCTCGACAGGGAGGAGTCGAGCGAGTGACCGAGTTCTGCCCCTTCGTCAGTTGTCCTGTCCGCCCCCTGCCCTACGTCTGCTGCCCGCGGGTGCCTGCCCTCTGCATCTTGCGGTGCCGTGACAGAGAAAGGGAACCCTAATCTGGCAGCACGTGACTGCAACCCTGCTCAGCTCCGAGATCTGATCTGCTCTTGTACAGAGAGAGAGAGAGCGAGAGAGGGAGAGAGAGAGAGGAGAGAGAGAGAGAGAGAGAGAGAGAGAGCCCTCCGGGACTTGCACAAAGCGAGAAAGAGAGAGAGTGAGGGAGCGAGCGAAAGCGAGAAGCCAGCAGTATGGCTGGCCTGGATATGGATTTTCTCGACCGGACGGTGGCAACCCTTGGCCCTGATTCCGATACAGAGGAGCCGGAGGATATGGTGCCATGCACGGAGGAGCCGCCTCCGGGTTCTGAACTGCCGCCTGCAGGCAAACGCTCCAAGCTTACTTCAGACGAGCCAATGGGTCCTTAGGACCGTTCCTATGCGCAGGTTGCCTCTGAACCTGTGGATTCGCAGGAAATTGACTGGGAACATCTGCTGGACTTTGCCAATACTCTGCTTGGCGATTATGTCCAGCATAACAATGATACTTTCTCTGCTGCGGCTGCGGATGATGTGCTGGAAGCCACGGTGGACCCAAAATCAGTCGTACGGTCCTTCTCGGTGTTTTATGACCGTGCAGTTATACTTTTTTTCACCGGCAGGATCCCAGTGCTCTCACATATTCGCCAATGGATGCACCATTTACTGCAAGGGGAGTGTGTTGAGGAGATCTTCCTTGGACCTCGCGGCTTTTATGAGGTGCTGTTGAAATCGGAATCGCATCGAGCTGAGCTCCTGTCCAAGTTGCCACTATTCTTTGATCGCCGCTTAGTCCATGTGGTACCATGGCGCCCTATGGCTGACTTCCAGCGTCTGCTTCAACGAGAATGCCCGGTGTGGGTGGAAGTGGAAAACTGTCCAGCGGTATACTGGCCATTGTTGAAGGACGCGATGGCGGTTGTGGGCACAGTGCTGGTTCCCCCGAGCCTCAGGGCTATGAACCAAAACCGTTTATGCATGCTATGGGATACGGCCAGGAAAAGGCCTACGTGGCTTCGCCTCAATTGTTCAGGCATGCATCCTTTGCATTTTCGCCTGAAATGGGGCAATTTTGCCAGACACTGCTTTTCATGTGGTAAATTAGGGCATTTTGTGGCCGAATGCCCGGAACGGCAACCGTCTTCTGAGGAGGCGCAGGTTGTGCAGCCCAAGGATGACATGGTGCTCGATGCCCCGGCACAGGAGACCCTTCAGCCACCTACTGTCATGGATAAAGGCAAACAACAGGTCCGGGGTTTGGATTCTCCTAACACTGACTGGATTGAGGCACGACAAAAAAAAGGTAAAAAGTTGGACGCAGGCCTGGCAGATGCTGGGCCTAATGCTTCTCTGGATTCCGTGCGCACGTACACGCGCAGGAAAGGCATGGTCACCTCACAGCAGGATGCGCGTACTATGGCCCCGTCCGCCCCCCGTCATCCGTCTTCAAGGAAAGTCTATTCAGAGGACCCCAAGGGCCCACCTGCTAAGCTGGCATTTGATGCAAAAGGTAATGTGATTACACCTTGGGATAGGCGTTATCCCCGCCCTACTCCCAAGGCAGTGGATTTCCCTTCTACCTCTAAAGCAGGTCGCCCGAATTCGTTTGCAGTATTGGCTGATTTTCTGGATGAGGGTGTCCTGGATGCCCTCGCGAAAAAGGTGCAATCGAGGCAATAGGCGCCTCGTTCCTGACTTCCTTTTTTGAAAATATATGAAGATTGCCACGTGGAATGTGCGAGGCATTTGCTCTCGCCATAAGCAACATACCATGTGGTCTGTCTTGCATGAGAACCAGTGGGATGTATTGTGTGCAGTGGAGCATAAAAGTCACGGTGAGGCAGGAAAAGTTGTGGATTGCCATGGATTCCGTCTGTTTTATGCAGGGACACCTGCTAAGCACTACTCGGGCGTGCTGATGATTGTCCATGAGAAATACCAGCCTGTTCTTGTTAAAAACGATGTGCACGGCCGATTTCTGGTGATCGAAGTCTTATTTGAAGGAGAGATTTTATGGTTGCTGGGGCTCTATGCTCCGAATGATCCCGCATCCCGACGGGATCTATGGTCGACTTTGCAGGGCTCCATGGCACTTGTCCGCAGGGGGTTTTTGATGGGAGATTTCAATATGTGTATTGACTCTTCTCAGTCCACCTCAGGGCATTCGGTCATGGATACGCCAGAAAGCCGGGTGTGGAACTCCTTTGCTTTGCACGTACTTAAGCAAGATCTTTGGTCGAGGCTTCACCCTTCTGTTTCAGGTTTTACTTTTCATTCCGCACAATATGCAACCACCTGGTCGCGACTGGACAGAATGTATATCATGCAGGGGGATGATTTTCTTCCCGAGATGCTGGAGATGAAGGTCTTGCAGCAATATGCGTTGTCGGATCATTTCCCCCTCCAGCTTGAGATGCGGGCACAATCCATTGCACCTTTTATGCAGTTGCTGAATAAGCTCCCTTTACGCTTCAATTCCTCTTATTTGAAGCATCCAATTTTTCAGGGTTATATGCAGCAATTGATTGAGAGGTTCTTATTGGACTTCGCCTCTGAGGGCTTGGCTTCGTTTGGACGCCTGCTCTCTAATGTGCAGCGGGTTGCTCGGCAGTATGGGATTCATAATGCCTCTCTTTGTCGCCGTCGTCGACATGCAGCAGAGGACTTATTGGCCTTGGTCCGTTCCTTGCTCCTGGACTCCCCAGATGATGATTTTCTACTGTCCCTGGAGAGGCGTTTGGCCCATCTTATTCAAGTATTTAGCTTGAAATCTTATCAGCAAGCCAAGCTGCAAAACTTGACTGACACATTGCAAGATAGTGCCTGCCAGTCTCATAAGTTCTTTCGCGCCTTGCATGCTTCTCCGGCCCGCGAAAATATGACTCGACTCCAGGATTCGGAAGGTCGCATGGTCACTGATCCGCAGACCATTATCGATATGTGCAGAAATTATTTTATGGATCTTTTTGGTTCCTCTTCCTTGCCGTCTAGCCAGATTATGCATGCCCGCTCGGTCTTCTATCATCTGGTCCACCAGCAGGTTCCATTTGATATGCAAGCCACTTTGGAGGCGGATATTTGCGAAGAGGAGGTTATGGATGTCTTGTTGCACCTGCCTAAGGATAAAAGCCCTGGTTGGGATGGTCTCACTAATGAATTTTTTGAGCACTCGGCCACGCAGTTGGTAAAGCCATTGGTGGTCATGTTTCAGCAGGTTTGGGAAACAGGGGTCATGCCTTCTTCATGGAAAGAAGGCCTTATCAAACTGATTCCCAAGGTCCCTTCGCCGTCAAAGCTGCAACACTGGAGACCAATTTCGTTGATGGGCGCGATGTATAAAATCTTTTCCAAAGTGCTGGCAAATAGGCTTCACAAGCACCTTCCAGCTATTGTGCACCCTCTCCAGTATGGTTTCATTAAGGGCCGCAACATTTTGCATAATATCTTAAATGTGCAAATGGCTATTGACTATGCGCGGCACTCCAATCAGCAAGTGGTCTTGATTCAATTGGACCTGGAAAAGGCGTTTGATTGTGTGGACTGGTCTTTCCTTGCCGATCTTATGTCTGCTATGGGCTTTGGTATCCGGATGTCTCGATTGATTTACACCATTAGTACTGAGGCTTCTTCAAGAGTTATGCTTAATGGTGGGGTTACAGAGCCATTTGTCCTTGCACGCTCGGTCAGACAGGGTTGCCCTTTGAGCCCTCTCTTCTTTGCCCTGGCGACTCACCCGGTCCTTTCAATGTTATCCTCCATGGCGGCTTCTGCCCAGCTGGCAGGGTTATCTCTTCCTTTGGGGCAGCACTTCATTAGCCAATCTTTGGCTGATGACTCCTTTATGATTTTGCAGGCGGACAGGGACAACATTCGCAAGGCATTAGATGTTTGGACGCTCTTTGGTCAAGCCTCTGGTCTTCGCATCAATGCCTTTAAGTCGGCCATTCTCAGTTGCACGGAGCCGGATTTACAGTCGTTAGGCTGGCAGGGCCAGGTGGTTTCCCGTGGCTCCATTGTCAGGCATCTTGGATACCCATTGGGGGTGGATGTACGGCCAAAGGACCTGCTGGAGTGGATTTCACAAAAACTGGCCGCGAAGTTTATGTATTGGAAGTCGCAAGCCTGGCCGTTCCATGTTCGCCTCAAAGTGGCTCAGACAATTATGCTACCAATGCTGACGTATTTCCTGCCACTACTGCATGGACGCCCACTACTTTGAAGGCTCTCACCCATCCCATTCGTTTCACGCTATGGAAGAAAGATTCACTGCAGGCAGGCATTTCCTGGATTTCATGGTCACATGCATGTACCCCTAAGCGCATGGGTGGTGGAGCTATTTTGGATGCAGAAACTCATATGCTGGCTCTTCGTTGGTCTCTTTTTCGTGCCATGTGTGTGGATCATCACCCGTGGACCATCATAGCCCGTTATTTTCTTGAGGATAGCGGGCTCCGCCAGAGCAATACACAGCTTCGGGCCTCATGGTGGCATGTCCTTAATGGTGACTCTCGATTTTCCAGTCCCTCTTCCTCTTTGTTACTGCACTTGGTCGGATCTTGGAAAGTGGTGCTCCAAAAGACCCGTTGGCATCCTGTAGGGGATCGCTTGCAGACTAATTCTTTCCAGCTGGAATTGTTGGCAGTATCCAGATTACTTTCATGGGAAGATAAACATCAGCTCAGACAAAGATTTAAGCACTTTAAAGAATTCAGAGCAATACAATATGGCCCATTTTGGGTCTATTTATTGGCCTCCTCCTTCTCCTCAATGATATAGTCATCATCATTCATCAAGTGGTCTTCCTTCTCGAGAGAGGAGCCGGTGCCAATGCCCACACAGCCAATGACTCACTATTGTACGCAATTGTCTCATATTTGGCATATGGATTGTAAAGACATGTCGATCAATCCTTTGGAATTCCTATGCTCAACTAAGTTCTCCAACACATTATAGCATGAAGCATTTTCTACTTGTAACATTTTGTTGAATGGGGCATTGTCATAATGTAGTTGTAAAATCCTTTGTATTGCCTCTTTGCTAAGAACACAAAGCCCTTTCTTTGGCTGGCAATATTTAGATAATGTCATGTACTTTTGGATGATTGGATCATGAAACATATTGAATGTAAATACATCAATGACGCTAGATTTTATGGGCTCACGACCAGTTGTTGAGGTACATGTGTTGGTATTGTTCCAATGTACCAAAGGATTATCAAGGATTGATCTATGATCTAGTGTTCCATTTGTAATGGCCCTTGTAGTTTCCCGAGCATTCTTTTGAGTTTTCTTCTTATAGTGTTCTCTCTTTCTTTCTCTTTTGTCTTCTGTTCAATAGTTATTTCAACACTTGTCTATGCTTCCATTGCTGCATCACTTCTAACATGGTATTAGACTGCAAGATCTAGGTTCCTACTACTATGTTTCTTTGCTGATTACAAGTCATCTACTCCCCTGGTGATCTAGCAAGTGTTCCCTACTGCTAGTCAACTTGTTGCTGGCCACATTTTCAAATTTAATACTCGCACGACAGCCTACGTCAGCATGTATTGCCAGTTCAGCCCATGTTTTGATCCCTGCAGTCCTCATTTTTCAGTTTTTGAATATTTAATTGCAGCATTTTCAGCATTTACTACTCTCTGAGGCTAGGCAACAGCATCTGTTGACATCTAACTTTGTCTCTTGGCTGTTTTCAATTTTCTGCAGTCGAATTTTTGTAATCATCCTGTGAGTATTGCGTGTGAACTCTATTTTTGTGACATCTATGCTGTTTGGTTGGCTGTCTTCTCTCTCTGTCTATGAAACCAGCCTCCCTTCTTAGATAGGGTGGTAATTAGCCTAATTTAACACTAATACAGCAAGCATAAAATTCACATAAACTGAAAATGCAAATATTACCACTTTAATCTTGGACAATGGACAGCATGTTGGCCCCAAAATTGATGCCCCTTGTGGCATTTCTTTATTTTATATTGCAAATTGAAGGAGTACAACTAAGATCCTCTAATCTTCTCCGCTTATCCAAGTGCCTCTTGCTGTCAAAAATTGGCCAGCAAGCCTCCAAACCGATTTGCCCCTTGGTTTGTTTGGGAATTGGCCTTCACCCTGTTCCTTGAAAAACCAATTCAGCTTCAAATCTAATATTGGCTAGCTGACCTCTTGAATCTCCTTGAAATTCCTCAATTTCGGCTGCTAAATTCAAATCCTAGGCCCTCAATCTCCTTGAAATTCCTCAATTTCGGCTGCTAAATTCAAATCCTAGGCCCTCAATTTTAAGTAAGCATCCCGAGGCAGCTATCAAACCCCTAATTTTTGCTCTGAATTAGGGTTTACAACATAGATTTTCCAATAACTCCACCTTTGATGACTCAAATTGCTAGATTTTACTTAGATAACTTGGAATATGGCCAGGGGACGAGAGAGAAATGTCAAAGTTTCATCGCGAGAAATGTTGAAACGCTATTGCTGCCTTGCTCAAACAACCATGAAAGCCATCATCTACAACCTAGGACCACCAGAATGACTACTGCCCCCTCCTATGTGCTGTCATCTGCACCAAAAGGACCTTGGGCTGCTATCATCTGCTCTTCTGGGCTCCAAACTGCTGTTACATGTTGTAGAACTAATCCCTAGTGGTTGCAATCACATCAACAACCTCTCCTTGCTCTCTAACAATCTTCTTCTTTCTCACAATGGCTAGAATATACTTTCACCAATCCCCATTTTTTCACTTGCATGGACAATTTTTGCCAAGTGGAAGCCTTCTAATCCCATTTTTCAACATTATCTTAATTCTAAAAATTTAATCTAACAATTATTCTAGTACTCAAAAAATTAATTCCACTAGTCAATAATTAAATTGGCTAGGCCAATTTGTCTTCCAAGTATCCTTGAGCACTTATTAACCCTTAGATTGGCATGCCCAGTTTCTATTGTCACCACCGACATTAGTGGCCAATAAATAGATCTAGGCCCAAAATTGACACCAAGTACCATATAGTACCTAATCAAGTATAACTTATTACAACTTTTGCCTTTGACACCCACTGCATTCTCAATGTCCTTTGTCTATTACCATGAAATAACTACCATATGCATCACATGTGCTAAACGACCTTGCACATTTGATTAATGACTTAATCAAAAGTTATCAAAAAGATTAAAGCATCTCAACATTTAACGTCCCCGTGGCAATCTACCCTCTATCTTCTCGTCTTATCCTCTCCAAATGGCTCCTCCGTGCACTTCTACAGATGATAAGTTACATGGACCTAACTATCTTACATGGAGTCTTGTGATGAAAGCCTAGTTTGTGTAAAAGTGAATCTGGTACATTATATGTGGAGCTATTCCTTAGTCTCAGCGTCCTTAGTTTTCCTCTTTCAATGATCATGCAGAGTCCTACTCCTCCTTATGCAAGGCATAGAGGGATAGATACCATAGTCAAAGCTGTGGAACATTTCTTTTATTGGCCAATTTGGAGACATGATATACAACAATTCGTTAGGACATGCATCCTATGTCAGAAAGTCAAGCATGATAAGCAAAAGATGTCGAGTTTGTTGCAATCCTTACCTATTCCACACAGGCCTTGACAGAACATTGCTATGGATTTCATCTTTGAGCTTCCTAAAATACCTACAAGGAATGATGGGATATGGACTATCATTTGCAAGTTTAGCAAACATGCCCATTTCATTCCAGTAAGAAAGAAGATAAGGACTTATCATATGGCATGATTATTCTTACAGCATATCTTTAAGTATCATGGTATGCCAAAGTCAATCGTCAGTGATTGAGATACTTGGATGACAAGTTTATTTTGCAAGGGGTGGTTTGAGAATATGGGTATCACACTGAAATTCTAATCATTCTTCCATCCGCAGATAGATGGTCAATCTGAAGAGGAAAATTCCACAATGTAGGATCTTTTGAGGTGCTATGTATTAGACCATAAGACATTGTGGGAGTAATATTTGCCATTGGTTGAGTTTGCATACAACAATACACCATAGTTCATTGGCAAAGTTCAAATTGAGGTTGTTGAGGGTGGCAAGAAGATACCACCTATTTTGCACACTAAGAATAAGATCTTTAAGGCCGATCGCTACATGGAAAGCTTGGATGCAACCTATGAAAAGATAAAGTATACACTTCAAAGATCATAGGACAAGCAAAAGAAGGAAGTTTTTCGCCACATAGACATGCTTTGCACTTCACAGAGGGTGATTATGTATTGTTGTGTTTTGAAAGGCAAGGCTGAAAAAGATGAAAGGAAGAGAGAGATTGTATCCGAAGTTGAGTATAGGATACTATGGGCCCTTCCAAGTATTGGAGAAGTTCAGTGATGTTGCATATCAGCTGAAATTACCTCCACATTGGCGGATACACAATGCCTTTCATGTTAGTTTGTTGAGGCCTTTTTGTGGTAATGTGCTTGAGAATGTGTCTGCTGAAATTCAGCTTGAGGTTGAGGAGCTAGATGAGATCTTAATACCTGAGCAAATTTTGGCACATAAAGAAAGGTCAAAGATAAAGTTTCCAAAAATATTTGGTGAAGTTTCATAATTATTCACCAATGGATGCAAAGTGGATGGAAGAGGATGACTTGGCAAACCATCCTTCGTTGGTAGCTTTACCTAGATGCCTTTCAACTAGAGCCGACTTTGGATCGGACTCAGTCATGTTCAACAAAGCAAGGGTCCAACATAGTGCCTAGTGCTCAAGGAGGAGGTACCACTTCCATTGCGTCAGTCATGAACAGCTCTCGTATATACTGGATCTCAAATGTACTCAGCATGCATCCAAGGTATTGTGTTCACAGTATATTTGCCATGAGGTCACTACTTAGAGTACTAGTCAAAGTGAGATGTATGCAGATGAGTATGGTTGTTACTGCGACTCTGCAACTATACATGTGCATCAGTTTGGGTTCAATTTCTAATCGGTGGGGCATTCAGTTTGAGCTCAATTCATGATCAACAGTTAGAGATCAATTTATGATTACTTTCAGATCAGTTTTTGCATTCAGTTTGTGATCAGCTTGGAGTCACATTTTCAGTAGTCTAGGATCAATTTTCAGATCAGCATATAATCAATTTTCCATGGTTATCAGCTAGTTCCATGGACAACAACATGTGTAATAAATGCCATTGACAGTTTTAGCAATGGTTTATACTGAGTTTATGCTTTACTACGGTTGTTTAATTAGAATAGTTGAGAAACATGAGATATGGATGCATCCGATGAGTTTCTAGCAATAGACATGGACTGTTTTTCAATTTTATGTCATGTTTATGCTAGCTGAAATTTCTTCAACAAGTCTTTGGCATATGGCATGGTTAGACAACAGTGACCAATGTTGTGACTGTGATGCCTTATGCGAATTCCAATGCAGTATACTTTTACTTTGGCACATTGCAGTGCAATCGAGGATGATCGCAAGGATTTCAAGGTGGAGATTTGTCGCAAGGATGTGATATTTTCGAGATACTTTGCTCTTTCCAGTAACATTTGATTAATTAAATAATCAAATTTGCAAGGTTGTAAAGCACATGTGATGCACATGACAATTATTTCATGGTAACAGTCCAAGGACCCCAAGGATGAAGTAATGGGTGTCAAAGGCAAAAGTTGTGACAAATTATGCCAACTAGGTTTTGGATGTCAGTCGTCGTCAGTTTTGGCCCTAGGACAGTTAATTGGCCAATAAGTGTCAATGGTGACACTAGGGATTAGGCACTAATTAATCAATTTATTCCTATCCAAAGGTCACCACTGATTGCAGACAACAGCTGCCAAGAGACCACAACAATTAGGTGATAGTATTAAATGCTCAAGGAACTATAGGCGACAACATTTATCAGTGACAGCAACTTTGGGGCCCCAAGCAACAAGCGACAACATTAAATGCTGATCAAGCAGGGCAGTGTTGAGAAACCCTTCACCCGCAATTTGTGTTTTTGTGTTTCTGTGCTTTGCGTTTAGGGTTTACATTTAGGGTTTGCAGCCCCAAAAAGGGAAACCATCCTAGACTAACTGTGCCTATTTATAGGCCACTCTCTCATCATTCCTCACAGCTGATTCATTCAATCCATCACCTCTTCTCTCCAGCCTCTCCACTACCCTCACACCCCTTCAAGAGGACATTGCGGTTCATGGTTCGTGGCTGTCTTCATCATCTTCCTTGTGCTACGGAACCCTTATTCCCTTGTATCACATTCACTCCATGATTCAAATCTTCATCATTCCATTCATCAGAGTTTCATCTCTCTTTAGAGCTAGATCTGCTCACCTAGCAGCAAAGATCCTCCACTCTAGTGAAGGCAAAGACCAGTGGCGGGTTCGGCATCCACTTCTCTTCTTCTTCCACTGCATCAACACTTTTTTGGCAGCTGTTCTAAACTACGTTTGCAGCCTGCAGCTCATCCAAACCAGCCCAAGGCTCAGCCCAGCTTGCGTTTGCAGCTAGCTGACCTCCGCCTTCTCTGCCCAACTCCTAGCGGCTGTTTTTCTGTCGCTAGCTGGCTCCGCCTAGCTTTGGGTAACTGTCTTCTGCCGCTCGCCCTGCTCCGCCCTGCATCCTGGCAGCTATTTCCTGTTATACCCAATCTGCCTACGTTTTTCAGGTGGCTGCTGCTGGCGGCGCTGGCTGCAGACTGGCAATTCCACCCAGCTAACTGGCGGCGCTGGCTGCAAACTAGCGGTTCTGCCCAGCCAGCTAGCGGTTCCTCCCTATCTCCTTGTGTTTGCACAGGCTGCTGCTGGTGGCTCAGCCAGCCAGCTGGTAGCACAACCAGCACTATTGTTTCTCAACTGGCGGTTTTTTTTTTCCCCACAATCGGTGGCTACACCTTTACTGCTGGTGGTTATTCTTGACCACTAGTGGTTCAGCCCATTTCCAGCCCTTCCCCTGCCCTCCCACTCCTTGACCGGTGGACATTGTGGCTTGTGGTTTGTGGCTAACCCCTCCCTTCTCCAGTTTGCCACACCGGTACCATGGCGTCTCCCCCGACAGATTGCCCTTCTACTGGGTGTTCCTACTGCGGCATGAACGGTCATCCCACTGAAGACTGTCGACATCGACCTTTGCTCCCCACCCCTCCGGAGTACATGCGTCTTCCACCAGGCACTCCATGTGCCACCTCTCCTTTCTCGGCCACAAAGATCGTTCTACATCGGCTATCAGAGTACTATGCTCAAGGCAATAAGATACATCCGATGCACACTAAGTCCTTTCGAGCACATGGAGGATCGATTGGCGCTACGACCTCCAGGAGATCGTTGCAATGCCAGTGGCAATCTTCTCCCACTTATTTTCAAGTACAATGGCTTCCACGACCTACGGATCTGCAGTCCGCTCCATCGAGAGACAGTGATTGTTTGATACCGTCTCCTTGCCAATCTGCTCCTTCGAGAGACAGTGGCTGCTCGACTCCTTCCTCTTCTTCGGCTACCCTGTCCGCTCCACTGAGAGACAGCAACTATTGCCCACCTCTTGCTCATTCTGGGGCCCACCCTTCCCCACCCTCAACTACTCAGGTTCGAGAGGCTACCTCTGGGAGCTCTTCAGCATCCCAAATACCTTCTTTGGCACGACCGGTGGCACTTTCTTCGTCATCACACATTTTGGAGTCCGTGATCCATGAGTTTTTGGATTTCCTCTCTACTTTAGAGGGGGATTCAGAGGGGGATGTTATTTCTTTGCCCTCAGCGGGGGCATCTACTTCTTCTTCAACTTCAGTGGGGGGCCCTCCACCTCCCACCTCAGAGGGGGAATCTACTCCACATGAAGTTCTTTACCCATCCTCTACTTTCTTGGGGTGGCTGTCTTCGACAAGTCATCTCTTCTACTGATACCCAGGATCTTCAGGTACCACCTAGATCAGGACCTCGGAGGTTCAGCCGCAACTTGGTGACGAGACCTTTGTATTCCTTCCAGCATGGGATGCATGGAGCTAGTGGCTTCTCTCCCGAGGTTGAGTTTCAGGTTCTCCAATTCAATCTATCTATTGTTCTTTACTACAGGTTCCCTTTGTGGTGGAAATCTTGGATCTTAGGGGTCCTCTACCTCTTCTTGCCTTCGTCACTTGGTCAGCATGGAGCCACCTCTCGAGATCGAGTACGGGCATATCCTTATGGTTCTCGGCACCACACCAAGTCCAACATTCCGCCTATGCATTGCATGCTTTCATCATCTATATCCTAGGGCACTTGGGCAAGTGAAAATTTTCCCCACGAGGGACACTATCCAAGTGTTATCTACTGTATGAGCATTCTTCAGCATGTAGCATTGCATCTCCACCTCACTCTTCTCTTGTTCCCCTTTTTGGGCCTGAGAGGGGGTGATGAGAAACCCTCCACCCTTCACTCGCAGTTTGCGTTTTTGCATTTCTGCGTTTTGCATTTAGGGTTTGCAGCCCCAAAAAAGGGGCTACCATCCTTAGATTGACCATGCCTATTTATAGGCCACTCTCTCATTTATTCCTCACGGCTAATTCATTTAGTCCGTCACCTCTTCTCTCCAGCCTCTCCACTACCCTTACACCCCTTCAGGAGGACATTGCGGTTCATGGTTCGTGGCTGTCTTCATCATCTTCCTTGTGCTACAGCACCCTTATTCCCTTGTATCACATTCACTCCATGATTCAGATCTTCATCATTCCATTCATCAGAGTTTCGTCTCTCTTCTTTCTCTTCTCCATGTTTGCCGAGTTCACTCCGTGTTCCTCCCCGCAAACCCTACTGTCTTGCTAGTACGTCATCTTTTGACAGACAGCAAGCAGTTTTGAAGAATTTCTTGCGAGGAAACATTGAATTTTCTCTCTCCTCAACAATCTCTCACTTTCTCCAGCTTATCTTTAGAGTATCTCAACATTTCTCAGCCAATTGAAGGGGTTCTCAATCAGATTTAGTGAACATGAGTGAGATTTCTATTGTAAACCCTAATTCTTTGCAAAAATCAGGTTTACCAGCTGCCTTGGGACCCGTGCCAGTACATAAAGGCATCATACATTGAGATCAGTTAGCTGAAATTCAAGAAATTTTCAAGGATTTCAAATGTCAACCCATCCCATTTGATTTGGGACAACATTTGGCCACTTTATGGTCCAATTTGTACAAGTCCTAGGTAAAGATCAAGGTGCAATTCTCCCAAATTTCTTGTTGATCAGTTGTGACAACAAGGGGTCTTTGGATCAATGGAGCATATCAAGAAAATATCAGTTGTACTCCATCCAATATCAATACAAATTAAAGAAATATTGCAAGGGGCGTCGGTTTTGGGTTCAACAGGGCGTCCAATGTCAAAGAATGTTATGGTGAAGTATGCATTTCAGTTTATGTTCATTTCTTAATTGCTGTAATTAAGTGCTTGATCAAGTTTTACCACCCTCTTTGAGAAGGAAGGCTGGTTTCACATTCAAACAAAGAGACAGAGTATTCTACTCAGAGACACATCAGGAGCCACATACCACACTCCCACGAGTGAGAGGCTATAGATGGGAGTTCGGCATACACGAGGGAGATACACACAAACCACAATAGTCAAGGTTCAAAAGGAGTGGCAATGTTATTCAAAGAGGGGCTACAGTTGATGATCTAGATAGTTCGCAAGGATGAGCAAGCTAGGTATATGTGTGTGAGACTATGAAGTGAAGAGCACACTCTCTACATTGCCATATGCTACTTCCCCCCTATGGCATCCTCATACACCCCACCCAAGGGGCAATCACCATACGTATCCCTAGATAAGGATATCTTGGAGTTTTTGAGGGAGGACGATGTCATTCTACTAGGGGTCTTTAATGCCAAGATAACCTTCCACTAGGTATCTCTCTTTGACACGTCTAAGGAGATGTTACAAGAGCAGGATTCAGCACTACGACGAAAAGGACCTCCTACGAACAAGAAGGGGAAATTTACAGAGTGTGACAGATATCTTGTGGAGATGAACGCAACACAAGGACTAGCTATACTTAATGGCTTAGCTAGATACCCCCCTATCAGGCACCTTCACATGCTATTCCTACTAACATGGTGCCAACACAATAGATAATGTACTTGCTCCACTAATGCTTATACCTCATATCCAAGATCTCTCAGTCTCACCACACCTACTTGGACTTGCAGTGGATCGTGCCTCCTTGGCATTCACTATAGATATCCAATTTACCCACATGCAGACCCACGTGCAACTCCACCAACACTTAAGATATTTTTCTCCACAGAGATATCTACTCGGTAGAGATCTTCGGCATGTTATATGATGCAGACCCCAACATTCCATTATAGGAGCTCACCCAGTGGTTCAACGAGGCTCTAAACACAACAGCAAATGCAACTGTTCCACACTCACAGCCTACACAGAGAACCTCCATCAGGGTGATACCTCGAAACAGTTGGTATGATAACAAGTGTTGCAAGACGAGAGCTCACCTACAAAGAGAATTAGCATTCAGATCCACTAACCACAAACAGACACAGTTACTCATCAGAAGCCTCATACAACTACAAACTTTTCACGAAGCACTGTCGAACCACACCCATTGCATCCTCTGATACATGGGTTCAACGAGGCTCGAAAACAACAGCAAATGCAACTGTTCCACACTCAGCCTACACAGAGAACCTCCATCAGGGTGATACCTCGAAACAGTTGGTATGATGACAAGTGTTGCAAGACGAGAGCTCACCTACAAAGAGAATTAGCATTCAGATCCACTAACCACAAACAGACACAGTTACTCATCAGAAGCCTCATACAACTACAAACTTTTCACGAAGCACTGTCGAACCACACCCATTGCATCCTCTGATACATGGGAGCAATATGCAGTCAATCTTTATACAATAGCAAGCCAACCTCCTCTCTCTAATCTACTACAGCCTTGCCTAGAGACCACTTTCTTTATAGAGAGCAATTGGATGGGAGAACAACTAAGATTCTATTGGCCTACCACTTTTAATGTTGTCAGCCTGTCATCTCCCGGCTGTGAGCTCTTGTCAGGGTCTAACGAAGACATGGGAGCTCTGGCATTTTAGTGTGCATTTCTCGAGTTTCTTGAGCATTTTTCTACATTTCCCAGCCTGTGCCACCTTGTCAGATATTGTCCTATCTCCTTGGATTTTCCTGCCATATCATCTGATTTTTTCAGCATTTTTATATGATTCTGACTGCATTAAATGCAGTGCGCCAGCTGGCAGCTGGTTGGCGAGTAATAGGTCAGCCAGTCTGGCATGTTTTCTGCTATTTATAGCAGGCATTTTGGCTAGGGCAGATTATCTTTTGCAAGTTGCTCCTCCAACTTCAAGCATACTCTGCCGTCTCTAATGCGGTTGCTGCTGTCATCATTTCCAGCCAGATCCAGTGCCCTCACTGATGCCTCGATCTGCATGCAGGGACTAAGCAGTCCTAATTGTATTCAGCATTTATTTCAATCAGTGCAGATTTCTCTCTCCCTTCATCTTCCTGTTGTCTCCTTCTCTGTGTTCGTGTTTCTTCTTCTATTGCACACTATCACATGGTATCATCACCTAAGGGAGAACGCATAGCAGATTTTCATCGCGGAGACCACCCCAAATTGCTAGATGGCCCTTCCCCCTCTACGTTAGCAAAACACAGCTTCTACTTGGAGTCAATAGTCTTCCTAGCGCTACATGCCAATTTTCGTCCTCATCTTGCTGCAAATGCAGTCTCCTGCTGGTAGCAACAGGTGACCACAGTCAAACAACCTTCTTCTACTACAAACAATAGTGCATCTTGGCCAAACGAGAGTCCTCAGCACAAATGCAGTAGCCTTTCGGCAAGTGACAAGCTATTTCCCCCAAGCAGACCCTCTATATCAACTACCTTGTGATCTTGTAGCCGATTCCTCCTATTTCTTCGCGGCTGTCTACAGCCAAAATGCAGATCTTGTGTGGGTATTTGCAGGTTATCCAAGATGCCTCATCACCAATTTTTCGGCTTTATTGACTCAAAGGATGAGGTCTCTCATTCCTTTGAGAGACAGCGAGATTATTGGCGATCAAAGTCCCCCGTTCAAACTCCTCATCCAGAGCAACCCCTCCCTTCATGTTTCCAATAAGGCTCACTCTACCCCTTGAAGATGCCTTACATGGCACCCGTTGTACAAGTGCATGTGCTTCCTTCTTTGCCCAAAGAAGACAAGTTGGATGGTTCCAACTATTATCTATGGTCATGTAAGGTGGAGTCCATTCTCGACACCTTCAACCTCTGGGAGTTTCTCTCTCTCCTTGTTCCCCGGTGGAAGATCTTGCACATAGGTCATCAATTGATCGTGCAATCCCCACTGGGATCGACTCAACTCTCAAGACCCTCTCTCTTTATGAGTTTTCAAGATTTAACCTTGGTTCATGTTCACAAATTGAAGACTGCGGCAAAGGTGTGGAAGAAGCTTGCATCTCTTTACCATCAAAAGACATTTTCCCACAAGATCTCCTTGGAGAAGAAGCTTCAGTTACTCCGTGTTGATGACTCTCCTTCTATCAAGGATCACATCAACAAACTAGAGGTTATGCAGGATGAGCTTGCGTCTCTCGTGAGAATGACATCTTCCAAGGATATGGCCATGATTCCACTAACGCAGCTGCCATCTCCTAGATACGATGTTTTCTACACCAACCTTCTGATATCAAGGACCCAAGATACGTTTCTTTGGGAAGAGCTTTCACCACTTGTCTTGGAGCATAATGAGCATCTCACAAAGATGGGGACTAGCAGATCCGGCTCCAAAAGGCTTTTACTACAAGTGCAAGAGGCGGGAAGAAGAAGGGGAAGCCCCAATCTAAGAAACAAGAGGACAAGAAGAATGATTCCAAGGATGAGAAGAAGAAGAAGCCCAAGTGCCCACACTATGGGAAGGATACTCATCCTGAGGATAAGTGTTGGTAGAAGTACCCCCATTTGAAGCCTAAGGAGGGGTCCAAGGATTTGAAGGCCACACCCACTACCATAGAGTCTATCTCCGTATACTTGTTTGAGGTGGAGGATACAGTACTTGCTGCTTCTTTGGAGGAGAAGCCTTGGCTCGCGGATAGTGGAACGTCCTCCCACATGACTTATCACCAAGATTGGCTTCAGGACATGCGATCTAGAGGGAAATCCGTCACCATTGGTGACAACTCTTCAGTCCCCGTGCGTGGAGTGGGGACCATTCCCTTGTTACTTGATAGGCATTCTTGTTCAGCCAAAGTCCTCTACGTACCAAATTTGGGCTTTAACCTTTTGTTAGTTCATGGTAGGTACCTGAGTCATCTTTACCCAGGATGCATACATAGTGGAGAATGCATCTTCTGTGGACATGTCCATAGGAGGGTGAACTCTACACACTTAAGAGCCCTTGCTGTGTGGTCTTCCCACGAGCTTAGACTGATTTGGCATGCTCGTTACAAGCATTTAAATATTGATACTATTCAACAAGCTTCTAGGCAGAAAATGTGGAGGGACTTCCAGATTTCCCTCCCATTCACACACTATGTCCTAGCTGCCCTTGAGAGGTAAACAACATAGGCAGCCTCATCCACACATTGCTACTCAAAGGGTATCTACCTAGCTTGAGTTGGTTCACACCAACCTTTGTAGATGAATGGGCAAGGCCTCCCTTAGGAAGGCCAAGTACCTAATGTTGATTGTTGATGACTTTAGTCCTTATGCGTGGCCCTATTTCTTGAAGTACACGAGCGATGCATACTCCAACTTCTACAAGTGGAAGATGTTTGTGGAGAAGCAACAAACCTCCTTCAAAGTTCACGGTGTCCGAGCAAGGTTGCAGGGACCATGGTATTCGGCTGGAATATTCCCATTCGAACACACCATCTAAAAATGATATGGTGGAGCATGCCAATCTAACCATGCTTGAGATGGGAGCACAAAAGTCTTCCCCATTCCTTATGGGGTGAGACAGTGGGCACTATGGTACATATCCACAACAGGTCACCTACTTTGGCATTGAAGGATACGACTCCCTACCAGGCCTTCTTTGGGAAGAAGCCTTCAGTTTTCCACTTTTGCGTCTTTGGATGCGAGGCATATGTCCGTGTGGACAAGAAGAAAATATGAAGCAAACTCGATTCCAAGCTAAAGAAGCTTATCTTTGTTGGTTACAATACAACCACGAAGGGCTACCGGCTCTACGACTTGAAGACTCACAATATTGAGGTAAGCAAGGATAAGATGCTCGATGAGATTGCAGCCTCCGAAGATCTAATTGATGGTTCTTCACCTTCAACTCACCCCTCCCTCCCCCAACCAACCATCAAACCCTCCCCTTTCTTCCAAATTTCCCTTTCGCACTCCTTCGTCTATGATTTCTCAAACTCCTCCTTCCCCTTCTCCCTCACCTTCTCCCCCTTCCACCCTTGACGGCTCCTTCATCTACTACTTCGTTATCAAGTATCCCTATCCCTTCCCCATCTCCTCAAGTTTCCTTTAAGGAAATTGAGCCGTCCGAGGCGCTTCATCATGTGAGGAGGATCCACCTTCCCTTAGTGAGGGGGAGTCCCTTTCAAAGACATGTACTTTATAGGTATCGAAAGCTTATTGGTCTCCTTCGCAACGGAATGAGCCTATCACCATTCCTCAATGGTATCAAAGGCTCATGCAAGATTCAAGGATTACTCAGTTCCCTAAGACATATCTTGGCCCACACAAGTCAGCTAGGCTTCAAGCCTGGTAGCAAGATAGTTCACTCTACGTGAAGTATACCCTTATGTCACAAATTCTTCAACACCATAAGCCTGCTACAGTTGATGAGGCTCTTGCACATAGGATGTTTGGCACAATGCTATGCAGACTAAGCTTGATTCTATTGAGCGGAACCAAACTTGGGATTTGGTTCCTTGTCCGAAGAAGCGAAAGGTGTTTGGTGTGAAGTGGATCTATAAGACCAAGTATCTTGCGAATGGGACCTTGGGCAAGCATAAGGCACAGCTTGCTGCCAAGGGATTCTCTCAATGGGCAGGTTTGGATTACTTTGAGACTTCCGTACCGATAGTTCAAACGTCCAAGACCATGTTTACACATTGTAGAAGGCTCTCTATGGCCTGAAGCAAGCTCCTAGGGCTTGGTATCAATAGATTGATCGATTCTTCTTGGACAGTGGCTTCCATCACTCAAATCATGACCCCAACCTTTATTACAAGGTTACAAAGAACAAGTGTATCTTGGTCATCTTGTATGTTGATGACCTCATTGTCACAGTGAGCAACACACAAAAGGTGGATCGAACTCCGCATATATTGGGCCAAGAGTTTGATATGACAAATCTTGGGATCCTCCAGTTCTTCCTTCGCATGGAGATCTATCAAATAGCACATGACCTGCTTATGGTAGCAAGAGATCCCCTTGGTGATGCCACCCGTTACAGGTGCCTTGTTGGCTCCTTGATTTGGCCAATCCACACTCGGCAAACATCTCTTTTGCGATGGCTTTGTTATCTTCTTTCATTAACATTCCTACTCAAACTCAATGGCGAGCCACTTTACACATTTTATGTTATCTACAAGGAACTCAATCCTACAAGATCATGTACAGAGAGAGGGCCACTCTTTCTCGATTGAATGAATCCAATTGGGCAGGTGATGTGGATTCGCAATAGTCCACTACAAGTTATGCCTTCTTCCTCGGATTGAGAGCCATCTCTTAAAGCAGTAAGAAGCAACCTATTGTGGCCCTTTCCTCTACAAAGGCCAAGTATCGTGCCCTTTGTTCTACAACTATAGAGGCGGTTTGGCTCCATCGTTTGTTGGTGGAGATTGACTTTCAACAGACAGGACCTATGGGGCTGCGCATGGACAACCAGAGTGCTCTCACTCTAGTGAAAAACCTGGTATTTTGTGCTCGCGCGAAGCACATCAAAGTTTAGTACCACTATGTTCGAGAGCGGATCGTGGATTCTCAGTTAGCAGTGGTCTATTGTCCTAATGAAGACAATTCAACGCCTCCAAACATATTTTGCCCCTTGATTTGCTTCGGGATTGGCTTTCACCCTACTCCTTGAGAGACAAATATAGCCCCAAATTTAATCTTGGCTGGCTGGCCTCTTGAATCTCCCTAAAATACTTCAAGTTCACCTATTGGAATTCAAGTCCTAGGCTCTCAATTCTGAGCACATATCCCAAGGTAGCTATCAAATCCTAATTTCTATTGTAAATAAGAGTTTACAACATAGATTAACCAAGATCTCCACCTTTGATACTCGAATGGCTAAATTTTGTTGAGATAACTTGAGAGATGGCTAGATGATGAAAGAAAATGCTGAAGAGAGAGAAAGATTAGACTTCCATCGCAATATAATGAAAGAAATCATCCGCTTCCTTGTCTAAACAGCCATGAAAGCTATCTCCATTAATAAAACACCCCGAATATGATGTTGCCTAGCTAATACAACCCTCAAACCGTTGTTATCTACAATTATAGTCTCTTTTAGGCATGTCACTAGCTCTTGGATGATCTCTTGCTGGCTGGAAATGGCCAATTAATCTCTCTCTCTCAACTTGCACAAGGCTAGAATGACCATCTCTCTTTCCCCTAGTCTCAAAACCCATTTTCTAGCATTATCCAGCTTATTAAATATTAATTCTGAAAATTAATTTAATAATTATTCCACTACAAAAAAAAAAAATCACCAACCTTGGCAGCCTTGGCTGGGCCAATTTGTCTCCCAAGTGTCCTTAAGTTTCCATGTGCTATTATGATTGTGGTTTTTACTATTCATGTACACATGAGCCACATGTATGTCTCGAGTCTATCTAGGTATGGTAAGTGGAATGGAAAAACCCAATGTATAGCAATGTTAGCATGATGCTAGAACACAAAGTGGCTAGTTTGGCAATGCATATATGGAGGCCATTGTGTTTGGGACTCATGGTATTAATGTTGGTCATGCAAATGCTCCGTATAGTGCTAGTCATGAGGAAAATGTAGCCAATGTACCATTTTTGACAGCAATGTGAAAGAATCAAGGATTTATGTTGTCCGAAGGGACAAAGGCCTAGAACCTAGTGGAGGTTTCGAGGCAAGTACAATAGAGGTAACGTATCAATGTGTTTCTCAGTGAAATTTTAGTATTGTTTCACCCTTTTGATGGATGCTAAGTCGATGGAAGAGAGTGACTTGGCAGATTGCTCTTAGTTGCATCTTTACCTCGAGGCTTTTTAGTTAGAGCCAACTTTGGATCAAGCTCAGTTAAGTTCAGTAGAGTATGGGTCTAGAGCATTGCTTGATGCTCAAGGAAGTGGTAGTGATGGACAACTCTCGTATATAGTGGATCTCGGATGTATTCAACATGCATCCAAGGTACTATGCTGATAGTATGTCTGCCATGAGATCACTATTCAGTGTATTAGTTGTTGCAGTTTGATATACATAGGGTATGGTTTTTCACCTATAGCTTTGAAACTATATAGCATCAGTATGCTTTAGTTTGCATTAGTGTATGATTACTAGAGATTATTTATTGGTTGTTGCTTTCAATGGATGATCATAAGTTCTTAGTGGTGTTCAGCTAGTTTTGTGGACATTAGCATGTTTTATGAATGCCATTGATAGCTCAGCTATGTTTTATGCTCAACTTATGCTTTGTTGCGATTATTTCACCAAAGGGTTGAGATATAGAAATGCATGCTATGGGACATTGGCAACAGTATTAATTTTTTTTTGGGTCTTTTCTTATGGCTTATGTTGGCTGGAAATTTTTAGCAAGTGTTTGGCATTAGCATGGTGTTGCGATTATTTCACCAGAAGGGTTGAGATATAGAAATGCATGCTATGGGACGTTGGCAATAGTATTAAATTTTTTTCGGGTCTTTTCTTATGGCTTATGTTGGCTGGAAATTTTTAGCAAGTGTTTGGCATTAGCATGGTTTAACAAGTTTTACTATGATACTTTTTGGAAAATTCTAGTGCAGTATGTTTTGCTTTGGGACATTGCAATGCAATAGAGGATGGTTGCAAGGATTTCAAGGGGGTGGTTTGTCACAAGGACGTGAAATTTTATTGCTTTGCTTAGCATTTGATTAAAAGTTAATCAAATGTGTAAATGTGACTTGGACATGTGAGGTGCAACTCAATTATTTCACAATGTGGAACCTAGGACCACGAGACATCGGTTGATGCCAAATGCAAAAGTTGTAATAAATTATGCTTGACAAGCATTAGGTGATACCTGGTGTTAGATTTGGGCATACACCAATTTATTTGGTGTCAATTGTGGTGACATTAGAGACTACGCAGTAATTAATTAATTAATTAATGTCAGTTTTGCATACCATGCATGGGTGGATGCATACCAAATACATTTGGTCCTTGCATCCCCATGCCTAAAGCATTACCAATCACTATTGGAAAAGCCAAACCACCACCAAAGGACCCCAAGTGACCCACATTAGCATCATGCATGCATGTCTTGCTATCCAAAAAACATTGGATTGGCACTTCCAAGTTGGATTTGCACTTCCAAGTTGGCCTTACATATGCATCAATTGCCCCACTGGCATCATTTGCTTAAGCTACTACCCACATTTGAAACATCACATTGTTGTATTGGCTCTTTCTTCAATGCATCCTGCTGTTACGAAGCTCTTTAAAGACAATTTCCTCTTATTGCCTTTGCTGTTGTCATGAGGACATGTATTTTTGAAACCTCACTTAACATGTGGATTAATTTTTAATCACATGGTTAAGTAAATGTTGCACATGTGAGATATAACTGGGGTTACAGTAAAATTACGAGCTCGATACCCGAGGAAATAACAAGAAGTTAAAGGCAAAAGTTGCTATAAGTTATGCCGCACAGGCACTTGGTGGTATTTGGTACCAATTGTTGGTCTAAGTCATTCATTTGGCCATAAGTGTCAATTTGGCGATACTAGAGAAGTGGTGTCTAATGGTATCTAATGTCAATCTAATGGTCAAAGATGGAGCAAAGACACTAACAAATGGAAGTTGCCTAGCCAATTTAATTATTGGCCTGTCAAATTATTTTTCTAGGTACCGAAATAATTATTAGATTAATTTTAATATTTAAAGACTGAAAATTAATATTTAATTATGGATAATACTGAAAAAACCGTTTGGGAAGGCTGTCACTTGTCAAAAATGCTCATACAAGACTGAAAAACGTCTTTAGAGGCTAGAGAGATGAATTTTAGTGCATTCAACTTGCAAGATAGAGAGAGAGAGAGAGAGAGAGAAGTTGGTTTGCTTTGCAGCCCCCATTGGAGGACCTTCTGAGGCACCCACAAGCAAGAGAAGACTAATCAACAGCAGGTGACAGCATCTACAAGCTGTTCAAACAAGGCCGCAGCAATAAATGATTGATTTTCTTCAGTTCTTTGCATCTACAAGCTGTTGAGACAGGGCAGTAACAATAAATGACTGATTTTCTTCAGTTTTTCACGAAGAAAGTCTGAATTTTCTCTCTCCTCAACATTCTCTCTTATCTCCCAACCTCTCTATATCCT
This sequence comes from Lygodium microphyllum, assembly GCF_053477565.2. Classification (NCBI taxonomy): domain Eukaryota; kingdom Viridiplantae; phylum Streptophyta; class Polypodiopsida; order Schizaeales; family Lygodiaceae; genus Lygodium; species Lygodium microphyllum. The sequence goes on along the minus strand of NC_141144.1, from coordinate 60,004,563 downwards.
TACTCCGAAGATTACAACATTGAGATGACTAGAGGCTAAGAAATTTCAGATTTCTCTGCTATTACCAGCAACCTCAAGAAGCATGCCAGATATTAGAAGCTCCAAGACTTGGATTCAACAAGACTGAAGCTGTTTTCAGTCAAATGCACATGGAGGGACCAGCAAATCAATGAATTTGGGGCATTTTCCATCTCCATCAAAGCGGATGAAGGCCAATTAATTACTCGAATCAAGGGGCAATTTAGATTGAAGACTTGCTAGTCAATTTGGACAGCAAGGGGAGTTGGAATACCGAAAGGGATTGGAAGAATCCCACTGTACATCAACTTCTTCAATTAAGTTAAAGAAATACCAAAGGGGCACCAGTTTTGGGGCCAACAAGGTGTCCATTGTGCAAGATTGTAAGTTAATTTGCATTTCTCAGTTTCGTAATAAATATTACTACTATAACTAAGTTGTAATCAAGGAATTACCACCCATCCACCGAAGGAAGGCTTGTCTCAATTGCCCTCTTTTAAGGGGTACAAAAAGTGCATAAACCAAAGATCTCTCACGAATTGCACAAGTATTTCAACTAGTATCCTTAGCTATTCTTTAACCTAGTCATCAAATTTCTCTCACTCTTACATGTTATGTCACAAGAACATGAAATTTTTTAGATGCTTTAATCTTGCTAGTAACATTTGATTAATTTAATAATCAAAGGTGCAAGACTATAAGGCATATGTAAGGTTGTAAAACACATATGATACATGGCAGTTATTTCATGGTAACAGGCACAGGACCCTAAGAAGTCAATGGATGTCAAAGACAAAAGTTGTAACAAGTTATGGTAACTAGGCTTTGGTTATCAGTTGGTGTCAATTTTGAACCTAGGATAATTATTTCACCATTAAGCATCAATGGTAACAGTAGGAACTAGCATTTATTGATTGATTAATGTAAGTGCAGGAAAGAACATGAGAATGACAATACTTTGAACTTAACCAACTTGACCAATTATCACCATGAAAAATTAGAAGATAGAGAGAGAGCGAGAGAGAGAGAGAGAGAGAGAGAGAGAGTATATTAACGTCTCTAAAAGGCCAATGTGGCCTATGAGACCAGAGCAGTACATACAATGATGGTGTGTTTCTCATCTAGAACGAGAAAAAAGATGAAAAACATGCCTATAAGACTGAAAAGGAAATGAAATAGTGTCCCATAAAAGGGAAACATGTCAGTGATCTGAAAGTGAGAGTAGAGAAAGGAAAACTCTCCGTCAATGATATGTTTGTTCTCTAGGGAGATGTATCTCTGCATGGCTGAGGCGTCTTGGTATATATCTAAATGTTTTGCAGACTACCATCGTTGGTAGGACACCTACTCCTAGAGAGGTAGGTTACCATCGAGGCCATAACCGCGCAGCGACATAGCTTCACTTCTATGAGGAGGGTCTCATCACTGAGGACCAATACAACCAGGCCATCAAAGGAGGTATGTTTTTCTTACTTTCCTATTAAAAGTATAGCTAATTATAACTTTTTCTCCACCTTGTCTATGTAAGCAACCCTGATCTTTTGTGTGTGTAGGCGAACCCGGATGTGGAGCATAGCGAGGAGGGGGATAGCGACGCTAGTAGCCATGGTGGTACTAGCGAAGATGTTTCCTCTTTAGATTCGTAGAGGAGCACCATACCTCCTCATGAGGCCTTCTTTTCTTGTATATATATGATATCTCTTTGAGCCTACTGCTTGCGGCCACGCTTTAGGTTGCAAGAACTTAAACTTCCCTTGTAAATGCTTTTGATATATAATGAATACATGGACTTTTATTTCCAAATGCACAATCTGATGTATGGGAGGGGGAAGCAACTACATGCTCTCTGGTTTTTTTTTCCTCGAGATAATCTTTCCACTGGAGGAGACATTCTCTCAAGGTTCTGGATCTCAGTTGTCTCTCCCTAACATCTAAGATCCTGTCAGGCCGTAGTTCAAGGACTCCTTGACTAGGCATTACAACTTGTTGGTCATCAAGTACATGGTTAGGATTAGCTACATACTTCTTCAATAGGCTAATATGGAATACATTATGAACCTTTAGGTTCTCCGGGAGTTGCAGTCTATAAGCATTAGGTCCTAGGCACTTGAAGATCTTGTATGGTCCACAATATCTTGGACTTAGCTTCTTGCAATCTCCTAAGGATAGGGAACTCTTCTTTGGGCGTACGCGAATGAAGACCATGTCTCCTTCCTCGAAGATTCTATCTTGACGCTTCAAATCCGCGTATACCTTCTGTCTGTCCTTGGCGGCTTGGATGTCCTGTCTTATTGACTTTATTTGGTCATCCATATGCCTTGAAGCTTCAACCCTCAAGGTTGGATCTGAGAAGTTTAGGGGACTTCGACAATCATGACCATACAATGCTTGAAAAGGGGTCATCTGAATGCTTTGTTGGTAAGAAGCATTGTAAGCAAATTCCACCAAAGGTAAGTATTGAATCCACCTTTTTGGTTCGCGACAGCAATGCGCCCTAAGCATATCCTCGATAACTTGATTGACTCACTCCGTTTGGCTATCAGTTTGGGGATGGTAGGCTGTGCTAAAATAGAGTTGAGTCCCAATGGCTTCAAAGATAGCTCTCCAGAAGTGTAATGTGAAGAGAGAATCACAATCACTAATGATTCTTCTGGGTAACCCATGTAGCTTGAATATCTCCTTAATAAACAACCTTGCAATGTCTGAGGCTTTATAGTTTGTTTTAACTAGAATAAGGTGTGCAACCTTAGTCAGCATGTCAATCACAAGTCCAATTGTTGATGATTTCGCTGAAGCTTTTGCAGGTAGAGCAATTTATTCTATGGGCAACCTATATTCAGGATATGACCAATTTCAGCTTTCATTAGAAAGCTGAGACATTACCACAATGAAGACACCTCTTGGATTGGTCTGCATGTGCACTCTACCACAAGGTGCAACAAACTAAGTAGCCCATATGATGAATGCCATGCACAAAGTCTTAAGGGACTTTATTCCACAACTTACTCTTCCATTTCTTGATGATGTACCTATCAAGGGATATGAAGTCAATGAAAAGAATGAGGAGCTTGACGAAGATGGCTGCATGACATTTGTAGTTAATACCAAACCCTTCATTTGAAGCTCCCAAAGATGCTAATAAAATAAAACAGTTGATACCTACGGGGCAAGGAATGCAAATGCAAGGCCATCGCGGAAGTGCCAATCCAATGGATTTTGGATAGCCAAGCGTGTATACTATGATGGGGCAGCCGGGATATTTTGGTGGAAGCACGATTTTTCATGCTATGGTTGGACAAGGAACGCATACAGGAATGTATGTCACAAATCCCTATGGTATGCAGCAACCAATGCATAGAGTGTGAGGCCCAATGTATTCGGGTATGGCTAGAAATATGCAAAACCCTATGTATGGCAGCATTAGCTTGATGCCTGGGGCACCAAGTAGTATGTTTGGTACTACATCTACACCCTCAAATGCTTATGGGACTCAAGGAATGAATGTTGGTTATGTAAATGCTCTGTTTGGCGTTGGTTTTGATGTAAATTCAGCAAATTCGCCCTTTTTGCAGCAGCCAGTGTATGACAACTTGACACCCAAAGGGCCACCTAAAGACTATGATAAGGGTGGAAAATGAGTGAAGTTTCAGTCCTTCAGCGGTGTACAAGATAGGCTGAAAACTGACTTTCATTCAACAGTTTGATACAGCCTATTTGGGAGGGGAACTTCACAGAGTCCTCAAAGATTCGAAAGGCAGTCACTTTCTTGAAAGGGAATGCATTACAATGGTGGCCCACTCTTTTGATGCAAGGTAGAGCACCGTCAACGTGGGTACAATTCAAGAAAATATTTGAATCGAATTGGTTGACAAGTACCTTTGAGGTGGACATCATGACAACTTGGAATAAGCTGGATGCTAAGGAATGTAAGAATTTGGAGTAATATGATAAGAAGCTTCGGATGCATTGCTGCCTATTACTTCTTATTGCCCTGTACCCCTTCATGAGCAAGTAGAAAAATATGTTTGTGGGCTGCCCAAAGGAATCAGGGATTTTTGCATTAAATCCAATGTGTCTAGCATGTCTCAGCTTATAGTGACTGTTGTTACAGCCGATGGTTTGCTGCATGGGAAGGATTTGGGCTTCCTAGAGAGTGGGGAGAAGCCGAATAAAAAGTTGTTTAAGGCTGAGAAAAGGAGTAGATCTGAAAATCAGCTTGAAAAGAGGCCAAAACAACAAAGAAAGGGCTCGAAAACATTGACACAATGTAGGGAATTGATAGTTGCAAATAAATGTTTTATTTGTGAACAAGAGAGTCACATTGCAAGGGACTGTCCCAATAGGCAGCAAGTTGGAAAATCAAAAAATCAGGGAGATTCTAAAGGAAAGATGCCCAAAACATCAGTGGGATTGGTACCCGATGTTATTAGTGATCAGCCCAATGATGATGCTACTGAGTTGTGCAGAGCATGGGGCAAAATTAGAGATCAGCATGCATTGATTTTCTTTGATAATGGTGCATAAGCCAACTTCATCTCTGTTGACATGGCCGCCTGTCTAGGCATCAAAGAGGATGAGATGGGATCCATGGGGGAAGTTGGAATGCCATGTAAAGGCCATGCAGAGCCTTTCACACCGCTCATTGGAAAGCTTCGATTGCACATACAAGGATATGTAGACAACGAAGAGTTCTTCATTGCTCCACTCGAGGATTGTGATGTATTGCTTGGTATGCCATGGTGTCACCGTATGCATGCAATGATTGATTCCCTGCAAAAAAGATCACTAATCAGCATAAGGAAAAGGTACTCACACTTGATGTAAAGTTAAAAGGTGAATCTATCCCTGTTGTATCTGCAGTTGCCATTTCTAAAGTAATGAAAAATCATCTTTCAGCATACTTGGTTTTTACTAAGGATAAAGATGATAGTGAGAATGTTGGGAACATGTCTAAGTTAGAGAAGGATCGCATGTCATTTCTGAAAATGTATGTTGATTGCTTCTCTTAATCATTTCCAGGGCAGCTACCACCTGAACGGCCAAAAGATCATGGCATAGATCTTATCCCTGGAAGTAGCCCACCTAATAAGCCACCCTACAGAGTCAGTGCAGCCCAACAGGAGGAGATTGTGACTCAGGTAAATGAGCTGTTAGAAAAAGAGTTAATTCAGCCCAACTCATCTCCTTTTTGTTCTTCAGTGCTTTTGGTGCAGAAAAAGGATGGTTCATGGCGTATGTGCATTGATTATCGTGCTCTGAACAAAATCACAATAAGAATCGCTTTCCAATTCCTCGGATCGATGATGTTATGGATAGATTGCAAGGGGCAACCATATTTAGCCCTATAGATTTGAAAAGTGGGTATCATCAAATACGCATTAGTCCAGAAGATGTGCCTAAGACAGCTTTTAGGACATCTTTTGGATTATATGAGTTTTTTGTTATGCCTTTTGGACTTACGAATGCTCCTGCCACTTTTAATCAGATGATGAATCGTATCTTCAGGCCGCATATAGGATTTGTGGGCACTTTCTTTGATGACATGATTGTCTATTCAAAGAATAAGGCGGAGCATAGAAAGCACTTGGATATTGTGTTCAATGAACTACGTGACAATAGGCTGGTTATTAATGACAAGAAAAGTGAATTCTTCTTTCATGAAATCCACTTTTTGGGGCATATTGTATTGGCTGATGGTATTCGCATGGACCCTGCAAAGGTTGAAGCAATACGATCATGGCCACCTTTGAGGAATGTGCATAAGATCCGCAACTTCTTAGATTTATGTTCTTACTACAAGAAGTATGTACGCGGGTTTGTTGAAATTGCATCTCCATTGTATACCTTGCAGAAAAAGGATGTGCCATTTAGATGGACAGCAGCGAAAATTTCAGCATTTGAAAAGTTGAAGGAACAGATGACTTCAGACCCTGTGCTTGTGTTGCCTGATCTAAGAAAGTCATTTATAGTTCAATGTGATGCATGTAGTAATAGCATTGGAGTTGTTCTTATGAAAGACAGCCGAGTTGTGGCTCATGAGAGCCGAATTCTCCACCGTGCAGAAAAGCATTTGCAAGTCTATGAGAAAGAGCTCTTAGTTGTAATTCATGCATTGTCTACGTGGAAACATTATTTGTTGAGGGCTGATTTTGCAGTGCAGACAGACCATCAAACTTTGAGGTACTTTCTGACGCATACAAAGTTGTCAAAGAAGCATATGAGATGGGTAAATTTTCTTTGTATGTTTCATTTTCAGATTGTACATATTGATGGTAAAAAGAATGTTGTGGCTGATGCATTGTCACGTAAGCCACAAATTTCAGCCAGCAGCATGGTTTATCACACTACTGAGTTGAATGCCATGAAAGAGCAAATTTTGCTGATTCGGAATTTGCTAATGTTTATGATCAGCTTTGCAATGGCCAAAGGCATGAACACTTTGTGCTAAGAGATGGATTTCTGATGATGCATGGACAACTGTGTCACAAAGCAATTAAGGCCTAGAGTTATCACTGAAAGTCATGTTCCTCCATATGCAAAACACAGAGGTATTGATGCCACGGTCAAGGCAGTGGAGCATTTCTTTTATTGGCCAGCTTTGAGACATGATGTAGAACAGTTTGTTAAGACATGCATCGTATGCCAAAAGGTAAAGCACGATAGGCAAAAGATGCCGCGTTTATTGCAACCCTTGGCTATTCCAAATAGACCTTGGCAAAGCATTTCAATGGACTTTATTTTTTAGCTTCCTAAGACACCTACAGGGAATGATGGGATATGGAATATGGACTATCATTTGCAGGTTTAGCAAACAAGCCCATTTCATTCCGGTCAAGAAGAAAATAAAGGCTGATCATATGGCACGATTGTTTTCGCAGCACAGCTTTAAGTATCATGGTATGCCAGAGTCGATCATTAGTGATAGAGACCCCCAGATGACTAGTTTATTTTGGAAGGGCTTGTTTAAGAATATGGGTACCACGCTGAAATTCTCATCATCCTTCCATCCCCAGACAGATGGTAAGTCTGAGGAAGCAAATTCCACAGTATTAGATCTTTTGAGGTGCTATGTTTCAGACCACAAGACACAGTGGGAGCAATATTTGCCCTTGGTTGAGTTTGCTTACAACAACACAGTGCATAGTTCTGCGGGCAAAGCTCCATTTGAGGTGGTTGAGGGTGGCAAGAAGGTACCACCTATTCTGCAAACTAAGGATAAGATCTTTGAGGCTGATCGTTATGTGGAAAACTTGGATATAGCCTATGCAAAGATAAAATATGCACTTCAGAGATCACAAGAAAAGTAAAAGAGGACAGCTGATCGACACAGATGTGATTTGCAGTGTGCAGAGGGTAATTATGTATTGCTGCATTTTGAAAAAGCAGGGCTAAAAAAGATGAAAGGAAGAGAAAGATTGTATCCAAAGTTGAGTATGAGATACTATGGGCCCTTCCAGGTGTTGGAGAAAATCAACGATGTGGCATATCGGCTGAAATTACCTCCACATTGGCGGATACATAATGCCTTTCATGTCAATTGGTTGAGACCTTTTCATGGTGATGTGCCAGAGGATGTGCCTGGGCCCTGGCTGCTGAAATTCAGCCTGAGGTTGAGGAACTAGATGAGATTTTGATACCTGAGCAGATTTTGGCACATAAGGAAAGAAAGGTCAAAGGTAAAGTTTCCAGGAGATACTTGGTGAAATTTTAGAATTATTCACCAATGGATGCCAAATGGATGGAAGAGGATGACTTGGCAGACCATCCTTGTTGGGTATCTCACACGCCTTACTTACGCCTACGCTCATATGGGAGTGTGCGGGTGATCACTAGGACACTGGGGCACTTTTTACTCTCGGTAGGAGAGGTTTTTTCCCCCAGATTATGTGTACTATTTTGTATGTGCTTGTGGTGCACACTTACGGGCACTTACTGTGTTCGGGTGTGAACAGCCCCTTATAACCCTAAGGTATAAGGGTTATCATTTGTACTTTCAGCTAACACTCTATTCAGTACTATTGCATTGGGTATCGTGCTCAACTCTGTCTCTCACTCTCACACTGTCTACTGCACTTCAGCTGCACCTCGATCCTCTCCCATCTGACATTTGGTATCAGAGCTCAGCTCAGAGCAGTCTTCAGTCTGCAGTCTGCAGCCCCCGCCAGTTCTGCCCCAGCCGTCTGTTCCTGCCCAGTCCTGCCTGCGCCTGTCAGTCCGTCAGCGCGCAGCACCAGACGCCTCCTCTGCCCAGCGCGCGCCCAGTCCTGCCTGCGCGTGTCACTGGACCTGCACCCCTGTACCTGTGCGTCAGTCCGACTGTACCCAGCAGTCATTACCTCGGGAATCGTGCCCGTCGTCAACACGCAGAGGTAACATTCTGCACTTTTCTTTTACACAGGAGTTCGTGCAACAGGTTCAGGTTCAGCATTGGGAAACGTGCTGAACAGCAGGTTCAGTTTTCAGCATTGGGAAACGTGCTGTGTCTGTCTGTGACACATTGAATGCACATTTTGGGGCTTTTGTAACAGACATTTGTGACAGAAATTTTGGGCAGAAAATTTTGGGGCTTTTGATGTTTTAGTGCTGCTGAGCACTAATTGCACCTTGGGAAGCGTGCATCAGTGACAGTTTTTTTTGACAGAGTACCCTTTGCACATTAATTGCAGACTTGTGTTTGCTGCAATTTCTGGAAATTTGCAGATTTCCAGCCCGTACTGCATTGACGTTGCTCTATTGCCTTTTGGGAAATAATGGCAAATCAGGGAGGAGATGTATTCACCTATGTGTCCAAGGAAGACCGATTGGATGGGAACAATTATTCCCTTTGGTCTTTCATGATGAAGAATGTATTAGTGGCCAAAAATTTGTGGGATTATGTCAGTGGAGAGGAAGCACGACCGGGAGTTGTGGCTCCCGCTACTCCTCCTCCAGGAGGACGTGCAAGAGGGCAACCTCAGCCCCCTCCACCTCAGCCCGCTCAGCCACTTCCCCCAAGAACTGCAGCTCAGAAAGCTTGGGATACACGGGATGCACAGGCTATGTCGCTGATTGCATTGGCAGTTCAGCGTTCTATCATTCCTCATATTCGTTCAGCAGCTTCTTCACAAGAAGCTTGGTTGACATTGGAGCAGATGTTTGCAGGAAAGAATGAGACTCGCATCTCTTTCTTGAAGAAAGAGCTAGAGACTCTAAAGATGAATGAGGGTGATTCTATGCAGGATCATCTCAACAAAATTCAGGACTTGCGGGAGCAACTCATGAATGTGGATGAGTACTACTCAGATGCGCAGCTGATTTCTACGACATTGAATTCACTGCCTCCCTCTTACTTGGCTTTTCATACTGCCTTGAACCTCACTATGAGGATTTCGAAAGAGCCCATCACTTTCATTCAGCTTGTCAGTTTGCTTCTAGAGGAGGAGCAAACTAGACGGAACAGTGGTGTGGATGGTATAGCCTCTGAGCAGGCTTTTATGTCAAGGCAGAAGGGTAAAAACAGCCAAGGGAAAAATGCTTCGCAGAGTTCTGGTAGTAGTAACACTTCACAGACAAGTCAGAAACAGGGGGGCACGCAAGCCAAGAAAGGAAAATGCCATTACTGCAAGAAGCCTGGCCACTACATCACTGAGTGCAGGAAGCGCATCGCCAAAGAGAAGAAGGAGTCAGGGATGTCTGTTTCTGCAGCTCCTTCCACTGCTAGTGAGTCCGCGTCCTTTGTTGCAGACAGGGACTATTGTTTTTACACTTGCAGTTATGATGTCTCTTGGGCTGATAGAGCATTTAGCTCTACAGAAGATGCTGACACTTGGTTCTTTGACAGTGGTGCTTCACGGCATATCACATCTCGTAGAGATTTGTTTGCTTCTCTTGGTGCACCTCCCGTTGGGAAGTCTGTTCAGTGTGCTAATAATGCATCATACCCTGTTCATGGTATTGGGGAGATTCAGCTTACAGCCATTGATGGCTCTATTCTCCGCCTACAGGATGCTTTGTATGTGCCTGGCATTAAGAAGAATCTGCTTTCCATTTCTTCTATGGCACGTTGTGGTTTGCAGGTCACCTTTGATGATGACCGTTGTATGGTCCGTGACAAGGAACACATGACATTGGTCTTGACAGGTTCTCTGTGTCATGGGTTATATGAGTTGGATGCTCTTTCGGTAGATCAGTCTGCATATTTGACATCCACTCTTACTCCTGCTATGTTAGAGGCAGAGTTATGGCATGCTCGTTTGGGGCATGTAAACTATGGCAGCTTGATGCTATTACAGCGTACTCAGATGTTGGATGGATTACCTCTCTTGGAGAGACCTCCTGAGCATTTATGCGAGGGTTGCATTTTGGGGAAAATGCATCGTTTCTCTTTTCCCCGTGATGTTGCTTTTAGAGCAACAGCCAGATTGCAGCTTGTGCATTCGGATGTTTGTGGGCCCATGCAGACACAGTCATTGGGTGGTTGTTACTATTTTGTAACATTTATTGATGACTTTACACGTTTGTGCTGGGTCTACTGCTTGAAAAAGAAGTCAGAAGTGTATGATGCATTTTTGGCTTTCAGTGCACTTGTGGAAACTCAGTCTGGTTGCAAGATTAAGACTCTCCGTTCGGATCGAGGGGGGGAATACATGTCCTCTATGCTGAATTCTTATTTGCAGCAGAAGGGCATTATCCATCAGTACACTACTGCATATACTCCACAGCAGAATGGGGTAGCAGAGAGGAAAAATCGGTCACTCATGGAGATGGCCAGATGTATGCTGAAGGCAAAGAGTTTGCCTCATAGTTTTTGGATGGAAGCCGTCATGTGCGCTTGCCACATTTTGAACAGATGCCCTACCAAGGCCTTGAAAACCGTCACACCTTTTGAGGCTTGGCACAGCCGCAAACCTTCTGTTGGCCACTTCCGTACTTTTGGGTGTCTTGCATATGCCCATATTCCACAGGTACTTCGAAAGAAGTTGGACAACAAGGCCGTAAAATGCATCTTTATGGGATATAGCAGCGAAAGCAAAGGCTACAGACTCTATGATCCCGTGACCAAGAAGGTTTTTGTCAGCAGGGATGTTGTATTTGATGAAAAATCAGAATTATCCTTGGCTGGTTTTGATACATATCAGGCTGCCCGTGATGTCTTTGAAGGGCTGCTGCCCATCACATTTGGTGATTCAGCTGGTACTTCAGCAAATGAACCTAATGTTCAGCCAGCTGCTCCTATGGAACATGCAGTAAATCAGCACATTGCTGAAACTGAAATTCAGCAGGAACTTGTACACAGTCAGGAAGCAAGACAGGTGCCTAGATGGTACACGCAGACTATGAGAGATAGTCATTTGGAAACACCCTTGGCTGGTCGTACTCGAAGGCAAACTCGACTGCATGATTCAGCACATTCCATGGAGTTTGTTATGGCAGCATGTACTCATGATAATGAGGAGCCTGAATGTTTTGAGGATGCACGACATAGTGTGCATTGGATGGCAGCCATGCAAGCTGAATTGGATTCTATTCATAAGAATCATACTTGGGATTTGGTGTCTTTGCCAGTTGGCAAGCGTGCCATTGGTACGAAATGGGTCTACAAATTGAAAAGGAATGCAGATGGATCCATAGATAAGTACAAGGCACGGCTGGTAGCTAAAGGCTACGCACAGAAAAAGGGCATTGACTATGAGGAGACCTTTGCTTCTACCTCCCGTATGACGACCATTCGGTCTATGATTGCCTTGGCTGCACATTTTGGTTGGAAAGTGCATCAGCTGGATATAAAGACTGCATTCTTACATGGGGAACTTCAGGAAGAAGTGTATGTACAGCAGCCCATTGGTTTTGCAGTTGAAGGCTCAGAAAATTTAGTATGCAAACTGAAAAAAGCTCTATATGGTTTGAAACAAGCTCCACGAGCTTGGTACGCAAAGATAGATGCTTTCTTGCTTAGTCAGGGGTTTGTAAACAGCCCATCTGAGTCTACCCTTTATGTACATAAAGAGGGGGGATCCATGCTGATTTTGTGTCTATATGTAGATGACCTTTTGCTCACTGGAACACATGCTGATCAGATTTCAGCATTCAAAAATAATTTACAGCAAACTTTTGACATGTCTGACTTGGGTATTTTGCACTATTACTTGGGCATCCAGTTTGTACATGATGCTAGAGGCATTGGATTATGTCAGTCAAGGTACATTGGGCAACTTCTTGAGAAGTTTGGCTTACAGGATTGCAAGCCAGTTTGTACACCCATGGAACCTGGGCTCAAACTGTCATTACATGATGACAGTGATTTGTTTGATATCCATACTTATGCTCCAGCAGTGGGATGTCTCATCTATCTATGCCACACTCGGCCAGACATACAGTTTGCCGTTTCAGTTTTGAGCAGGTACATGCATCAGCCTCGTATGTCGCATTGGCAAGCTGTGAAGCGTGTGTTTCGTTACTTGCAGGGTACTAGAGCTCTTGGATTGCTTTATGCCAAGGGGGGACCACTGCAGTTACATGCTTACAGTGACTCTGATTGGGCTGGTGATTTTGATACTCGTCACTCCACTAGTGGCAATTGTTTCTTTCTTGGCTCGTCATGCATTTCTTGGCTTAGCAAGAAACAATCCACTGTTGCCACGTCGTCATGTGAAGCTGAGTACAAGGCAGCCTTCACTACTGCAGTTGAGTGCGTATGGCTTAGACGCTTACTTGCTGATTTGGATATATCTGTTACGGAGCCTACTCCTTTATATACTGACAGTCAGAGTGCCATTGCAGTGGCACGGAACCCTGTGTTTCATGCTCGCACGAAACACATAGAGATTCACTACCACTTTGTCAGAGAGAGGCTACATGCAGGTGATATCAGCCTTGTCTACTGTCCTACCACCAGCAATGTGGCAGACATCTTCACCAAAGCTCTTCCACGAGACAAATTTGAAGCATTTCGCGATGCTTTGAATTTGACGCCCTTTGGTGGCGGATGATCCTTGTACACTTGATCACTCTTCACTCCAGGGGGGTTTGTTGGGTATCTCACACGCCTTACTTACGCCTACGCTCATATGGGAGTGTGCGGGTGATCACTAGGACACTGGGGCACTTTTTACTCTCGGTAGGAGAGGTTTTTTCCCCCAGATTATGTGTACTATTTTGTATGTGCTTGTGGTGCACACTTACGGGCACTTACTGTGTTCGGGTGTGAACAGCCCCTTATAACCCTAAGGTATAAGGGTTATCATTTGTACTTTCAGCTAACACTCTATTCAGTACTATTGCATTGGGTATCGTGCTCAACTCTGTCTCTCACTCTCACACTGTCTACTGCACTTCAGCTGCACCTCGATCCTCTCCCATCTGACAATCCTCAGTTGTTGCAGCTATACCTAGATGCCTTTCAGTTAGAGCCGACTTTAGTTTGAGCTCCGTCGGGTTCAGCAAAGCAAGGGTACGTAGTATTGCCTGATGCTCAAGGGGGAGGTAGCACTTCCCCTCCTCCAGTTATGGACAACTCTCGTATGTAGTGGATCTGGGATGTATTCAGCATGCATCCAAGGTACTACGCTGACAAAATGTTTGCCATGAGATCACGACTTAGTGTACTAGTCACTGTGAGATGTATGCAGATGAGTATGAGATTCACCCTGACACTGGAACTATACTTTTGCATCAGCTTATGATCAATTTAGCATGAATTTTGCCTCAATTTTGAGACAAAAATTCTAATTAGTTTCAGCTCAGTTTTTGATCGGCTTGAGAACCGTTTATGGTCACTTTTTGGATCAATTGTGCATCAGTTTTTGCACTGATTGTTGGTCAATTTTTGCAATGAGTTTGTGATGAGTTTGGGGTCACATTTGCAACAGTTTGTGACTAATTCTCGGGTCAGCAGGTGATCAATTTATGATCAGATTATGCTCAGTTTTCAATGGTTTACATCTAGTTCCATGGACATCAGCACATATTACGATGCCATTGATGTTTTAGCCATGGTTTATACTTGGTTATGCTATGCTATGGTTTGGTTTTGCCAGATGAGTTGAGCTCATGAGAAATAGATATGTCACATGATAATCTCGGAATGTTTTTGAGATTCTTTGTGAGTCTTATGTTATGTTATGTTGGCTGGGTATTTTCAGCATATGTTGGGCATATAGAATGGTTGAACAGCAGTGCATAATGTTGTCTTGACTATGATGCCCTATGGAAATTCCAATGTAGTACTTTGCTTTTGATGCATTTGGCAGTGCAATCAAGGACGATTGCAAGGATTTCAAGGGGGAGGACTGTCATGAGGACATGTATTTTTGAAACCTCACTTAATATGTGGATTAATTTTTAATCACATGATTAAGTAAATGATGCACATGTGAGGTGCAACTGGGATAAAAGTAAATTTACGAGCCCGAGACCCAAAGAAATCACGGGATGCCAAAGGCAAAAGTTGCTATAAGTTGTATCGCACAGGTACTTTGTGGTATCTGGTGCCAATTGTTGGCCTAGGTCATCCATTTGCCATAAGAGTCAGTTGGTGACACTAGAGAAGTGGCATTTAATGGTACCTAACGCCAATCTGATGGTCAAAGATGGCACAGAGACTAGTTGCCTAGTCAATTTAATTATTGGCCAATCAGATTCTTTTTTAGGACACCAAAATAATTATTAGATTAATTTTCAGTATTTAAAGGTTGAAAATTAATATTTAATTATGAAAAATGCTGAAAAAACCATTTGGAAAGTCAAAAATGCCCATGTAAGATTGAAAAACGTCTTTAGAGGCTGGGGAGAGGCATTTTTATAAATTCAACCTGCAAGAGAGAGAGAGAGAGGAGGCTACTCGTCTGATTTGCAGCCATTGAAGGACCTTCTGAGGCAGCTAAGGGCAAAAGAAGACCAATCAACAACAAGGGACAATATCTACATGCTGTTGAGGCAAGGCAGCAGTAGTAAATGACTGATTTTCTTCAGTTCTTTGTATCTATATGCTATTATGGCAAGGCAGCAGCTGCACTTGACTGATTTTCAGTCATTCTTCGCGACAAAACTCTAAATTTTCTCTCTCTACAACTTTCCCTCTCATCTTCCAGCCATTTCACAGCCTTGCTCTGAAAATCTCAGCATTTGGACCCTTGGAAGCTGAGAAATTGCAAATTTCTCTGCTGTAAACCCTAATTTACAGCAAAAATTAGGGTTTAGCAACAGTCTTGGGAAGCGTCCCGAAATTGGAAGCTCCAAGACTTGGATTCAACAAGATTAAAGATGAATTTCAGCTGAATTCAGGTGGAGGACTAGCCAGCCATTGAATTTGGGGCATTTCCATCGTCTATGAAGTAGGTGAAGGCTAATTGAGTGCCCGAATCAAGGGGTAAACTAGATTGAAGACTTGCTGGTCACTTTGGACAGCAAGGGAAGTTGAAATACCGAAAGGGATTGGAAGAATCCCGTTGTAAATCAACTTTTTCTTCAATAAAGCTAAAGAAATACCGAAAGGGGCGCCAATTTTAGGGCCAATCGGGTGTGCATTGTCCAAGATCAATAGGTAAATTTGTATTTTCAGATTTTCATTTATTGTTTGCTGCTGTAATTAAGTTGTAATCGGGGATTTACCACCCTATCCGAGGAGGAAGGCTGGTTTCACACAGCCCTCCCGTTTGCCCTCAAATGCTGAAAACGCAACCTTGGTGTCATGCTGAAATCTCCTCTTCGGGTCTGCCCACAATCAATCAGCCCCTTATACACCACCCTAATACCATGTCAAAATGCAATGATGCAGAAGAATATATGATTAGACTGAAAGAAAGAAGTGAATATAGATAGGAGAAAGAGAGAAGAAGAGAGAAAAGAATGCTGAAATCTAAATGCTGAACACTGAAATCAGAAGGTAAAAATGTGTACAAGGCTGTATGGGTGTATGGCAGCCGATAGATCAACCTGCACAAGAACCATAAAAATGTACAAGGGCTTAATGACAGCCTGCCTAAAATAGGCAAAAAGAAAAGCAAGAAAATGCTGCAGTCAGCCTGCATTAAATGCAGCGGACTGCTGTACGACAGGTCCAACTGCTGCTGCCTGCCACGTGGCGGGTCCACTGACTGCAGCCCTGCCTGCCCAACCTGGACTGGTGACTGCCCTGCTGCCCTAGTGGCTGCCCAATCACTGCACTACCCTGCACTGCTGACCATCCCACTATCTTGTATGTGATCCTCTGCCATGGGACTGTCCAAGAGGTGCCCAAACTGCTAGCAACTCATTGTCAGTAAAGAAAACTCCCTCCTATGCATTATTCAACCGTTTCACATGGTGTTTCACTTGGGACCTGCCCAGGGGTGAAATGTTTCCGGAGTGAAATGTTTTGTGGTTACCTTGTTAGCACTAATAACATGCTCATGTTAAACAGAAGTTAATGTAATACCAATACCTTAAGGCATGCTCCTCTATTAATATTAACAAACCAATATCAATTGTAATTTCCATGGTGACTTACAATCGCATCCTACACAACAAGAGCAACACAGAGGGGTTTTGGCTCATTATCACTGCTCATACAAATCAAAAGGATTGTAGGACTTCACAACCATCTTTGGCTGAGATGAAAACAATGGATCACTAGTGGTCCCGAGAGTGGTACGTCCTCCATGAGTGGAGGGATGGCCAGCCTCAACAGCTGAATACTCTGCCTAATGCACACTATCGGAGTGTAGAGTGGAGACTAAGGATTGTAGTCAAGCCATATTCTATGCAAGTTGTTTGGGAATTCCACATCCAATATCCACTCAACATCTGATAAATTGTAGGAAGATGAGATGGAGAATGTGTCGTCTCCTTGTTGAGAGCATAATGCTCCCTCAAGGCCTTTAGAAGAAACCACAGATTCCCAAGAAAGAGGTGTCTCAGCGATTATAAAGCAGATATGTATCACTTGTACGAACCAAGGCTTCACAATAGCCACAAGATACTCTTTGGAAGAACATTATTTTTGATACCATCTGAAGATATGCAACAGTTTGCACTAAGAAAACAGTGTGTGTATGAACAAGAAAGAAAACGATAAACTCAAACAAGAATACAAAATGCAAAGAGGGAGAGGGCATGTATTTGATAAATGAAAGAACGTTGAACATAAATAAGTGAAGAATATGATACAAATGTGGATGCTCAAGGCACAAAGATGACCTACACCACCAACTCTCGTTGGAACGAGGGCAAGGAGAAATGCCTGAGTGACATCCTCCTTGTAAAGATCCTCACTAGAGGAGCCTCAAAAGACATCATGGGTTCCCAAGAAAGAGGTGGCTTAGCCATTGTGAATTGGTTATGTGTCACTCATGTCCCTCATACAAACCAAGCCTTCATGATAGCTATAAGATGCACTTTAGAAGATCAACCGCTTTGCTACCATGTGAGGATATGCTATTGTTTGCACTAAAACAATAAGTGTACAAAAACAACTAACATCAATGTACTATAATTTAAGATTAGTATAAATCCCAATTTAAGTGGCTCAATACCCCCACCCCCTCTCATGCCCAAAAAGATTATACCCAAGACAATGAGTAAGTCATACCCCTACCCTCTTTTATACTTGAAAGGTCCCACCCCCAAGAAACCAAGGTATCCGACCAAGGGAGCAACAATGGGCTGCCCAAGGGCAATGGATATTTTCTTTCAAGTAGCCTACTTAATGGATCTTAGATTTTTTTTATTTTTCTTTTCTTTTTTCTTTGATGGTTTAAATGAATAGCAAGACTTAATGTTAAGAGGATAACAATGTGAGCTGACAAATTGGAACAACTAGTGTCATCTCCTTAGCCTGGTCCGCCACTCTACTTAATTGCCTTGAACTCCTACCTCCACTCTCACCATCTCTATTTATAGGCTGCACAACTGCCTAT